>NC_056750.1:445664598-445957098 GCF_019279795.1 Protopterus annectens | reverse complement strand
TTTTAGTTATTTGTTAATCGGGTAAAGCAGCTATCAACAAATGCTTCTTGTTGGGTGTGACTTGAGTGCACTGTCAGGTTTACATGGCTTAATCAGAGTCCACACTAACAGTAAATGGAGGTTGAGGGGATCAAACCCATGACTACATAGCCTTAACTGCCAGCACTAATCTGCCAGACAAGATTGGGCCAAATATACTTGCAGAGTAATAACACTTATCCTGTTATGTAATATTCCTGAATGACTTATTAAAATGTGTGTTTTCTCTCTTATCAAACCATGCTCACAATACTGCTCTTTGGAGTGGCCTTGAACATTTACTTTTAAGCATTCCTAAATGTAAAATAGTTTGCTCGTTTACTAATTATTTTATAAAACTGATGATTGCGGACTATATTGTTACCTTTTATGCTGTGGATTTAATATTCACTAGTGCTGTAAATATTTGTCCTTTGGTAGTAACCAGACTTGAGCTTTATTATCAAGTCCCCATGATTACTTCAATGTGGCTGAATATACCAACAAATCCTGATGCCTTTAGAGCTGTAGATTACAAAATTTAGGGTTATGCTGGAACTAAGGTTATACATTATTGTGGTTTTAACATTTTGTCTGGCAATTGGTGCAGAGGATAAAGCCACTGAGCTGTTGACTAGTTACTTCCTGTGGTGCAGGGTATGATTTTCTCAACAATTATCTGCCAGCTGTGTGACCTTTAGAAGATCACAGTGCTTAGAGGCACTTAGGAATTTGTGCAGGCTCTTTATTGGTTTCCTGGACTGCATGCCTAGTAAAAGCCTATGAACCTATTATGAATCCTATACGGGTATTATTAGGAGTGTCTAATTGCATTTATGCAGTCGTTTCCCATCTTGTTACTATTGTACAGTGTTTGTAGTATCTTTGCACAACAAGATTTTTGAGACATTAATACTGCCTTAAAGGAGACAGAAATGACCATAATGTTCTCTAATCCTCTGTAACACAGCCATGATAGTAGATATCTGCATATGCCTACTATATTCAGTTGCACTGCAACGAAACTTGGTTATCGTTTAGCCCATAGGACTAAGGCTATTGGCAAACTACATCTGTAGTTCAGGGTTCTATGTCTTCCATTTCCCTTTGCCGACTCTGAGAGTCTGAATAATTTACTTAACAATCAGTGCTCTGGGACAATTGGAAAAGCGTGTGCCTTAATGGTCTCCTGAACTGCATGCCTAGTAACTACACACGAACCATTTCCCGAAATATATGTGTGAGACAAACATTACAAAGACTAATTCTGTGTTTTAGAAGTAGTCATTGACCAGTCATAATACCCCCCCCCCATATCGTGTCATGGTTCTTTATGGGTAGTGTGGTTCTTAATGGGCAAATGGGTAATTAACACTGAATGAGTGCACAATTGAATTGATACATTTTCTTTTCTCTCAAAGATTTCAAAACAGATAATTCAGTTGCAGCTTTATGGCACAACTCTGATTTAATCCAATTAAATTGATACGAATGGTTCAGAATAATAAGAGTGCATGAGCTGTGGTTATGCTTATATTATGTAAATAATGTTTTTTTTCCCCTAAACTGGCTTATTCTTTGGGTTAAACTGCTAGCTGCTGTCTTGCCAGGCTAATGGGGGTCATCTATCAAAATGTTGACAAATCATGTAAACTAATTCAAACTACCAAAATCAAGTGGTAATCAAGACAGAAAATGCAAACTATTTTCATGAAAATTTTAGGAACTTTAAAGCTATTTGCTGATAAGCTTTATACTGCTTATGATGATAGAATTCCATGTTGTTCCTCATTTTGTTCACTCCAACCTTATCTGAAGTATACTTTCATAATTATAACAGTGAGAAGACCATTAAACGCAGAATTATGTCTTGTCTTTACTATTGTTATCAGGAGTATGTCTTACTGTTCACCCTAGCTGTGTCCTTGATTCCAGTTCACTGGATAATTTGCTCTATTTATACTTTCTGTTTGCTCAGTCACTAAATATTTTCCCTCCTAGTGGATTACATTATACAGCCTATGTAGTACATTAGAAAAAAAAATCTACCTACTAATATACTATACTATAATAAGAGCTCTACCTAAGCCCCCCACCCCCCAAAAAATGTTTTATCACCACTTACAGTAGTTATTCTCAGACAGACAGGGGATACCAAACTAAATCCTGGGTCACAAAATGCATCCTCTGGAAATAGTAATATCTGAATGGACTATATGCAGTCTTAATAAGAGATCATAATACAGGATAGTCTGGTGCAGCTGGCATAAAGCCTGTACAATTGCCATCACAGAAGCCAGGGGCTTAAGGAATCCTTGTGGCTCCCTCATTTTGTATATGACAGATGCACCCAGTTTAAAATACACAGTGATTGAGAAAGTAAGCAGTAATAACACTAAATGAGAGCAATGCTAATTTAAACCTCAAACGTACAGAAAAATATGATTCCTCAGATAAAAATCCAAACTGGTTAATATTTGAAATATAACTCCATGGCTGTACAATGATGTTTACCACCACTGTTTATATTCCTCCTCTCTACAACTCACTCAGGTCACTTTAAATAAAACATAGTCTCACAAAAAAAGCATCACAAACTTATTTTTCTAAGCTGTCCTTGTATAGACACAGGTGGCCAACATAAAAAACTGGAACTAGACTCATATTATGTTATCTGACACAAGTTGTTGCTAATGGTAGCAGCTGCGCACTACTGGACATTATTATAACACAAATTTCAGGTAGACTAAACGTCCTGGACTTCCTGGGCTTGTATACCACTACAAGCTGCGGGCTTTCTGCCAATATGCTATTTACACCACCTCACGAAGGTTTTAGAAAAAAGGTAATCGGTGATCTAATGTTAGAATACATTCTAAAATATAATACGCTTTCAGAAAAACCGCATGGATTTCACCCAAATTACAATAAAATTACAGCCCTATTGTTCCCTGATCAGTCAAACATGCTGTTACATAGATGACAGCATGTTTAATAGGGCTATGTTTTTAGACATCATAGGAGTCTTAAAAGAGCTTTTTAGATGGTGGGTAACTCGGTTATATTCCCCAAGGTACCTTTTACAGGTTTTACAACTGAAGTCACACTATGGCTTTAAGGTCTACCATCCCAACTGCTCTTTTTGGGTAACAGTAGTAGAGATGACCCATTAGCTCAGTTTTTAATTCCTTTTTTATTTGCTTATACTTTGTTATATTCCTGTAATTATTTTGTTGAGATTTAATTAAATCATATTATTAGTGCCTGCATCAATGTTTGTCTGCTTTCCATAGTCCTTTTACTGAGATTTCTCTTTAACTAACTTGATATCTTGATGTACATGATATATTTCCCAGTGCTGTCTATGTTACATCTGAATATAATATACCCAAGTTACCAGCAGTGGTTATTCTAGTAATAAAATTACACTTCATCATAATTAAAAAAACTGATCTGTTATGATATATTCTAATATGCTCTGTTCACTTAAAATATTTTTTAATTCATAAAACAATAAAAGCATTTTAGGGAAATATTTTGACAAATGCCTAAAACATCAAGGATTCACATATGGCATTATTAATATTAATATTCATAGGACTAGTAGTAACCAAGCTTTTAATGAATACATTATTACTGTGACCAAATAAATGACACTGTTCAGATGAATTTAGTTACTTTTGTTTGTTTACCGGGGTACTGCACTGATCTCCATGGAATAGTTTCAGGTACAGCCCAGATAACTGCAGCTACAAAAACATTGAAAGAAAGCAATGCAGGTACACCTTTATCGAAGAGATGATTTGAATTGCACAGTATGTGCATGGGGATAACAAACAAGTGTTACAACCAGTAGATCTTGCATCACCTCAAAAAGAGAAAATAAGGACAGCATATTTACTCAGTGTTTACAAATAAGAGTAAAAGTCAGTAGGCCTTACATTCCCACAAACAGGAAGAGGAGTACAATGTAAGAATGAGTGGGTGGGCTAAGGTTAAGTCATGTGCCCTGCCTGAAAGCACTTACACTGGACTTGTTTTAGGAAACTTTTTTAATTGTAATCTAAATTTGGAATAAGAGGATAGGTCTTTTGGATGAACCAGCGTATAGGGGCTAGAAATGAACATTTGTTGTTGTTGTTGGTACAAGGTTTTGTGGTGAGATTCATTCATTCTAGTTTTGTGGTGAATGTTTAGATAACAGGAAATGTATTACTTCTATGATAAGTATGACAGTCTACAACAGGAATTTTGGAAGACACCCAGGGCAATTGTACTGTTCAACTGAAATGGAGGCAGTACTATAAGAAATAATATACTTTCTTCCCAAGGCTAAAATGAAATTATATAATTAAAATTGGTTTAATGTGTAATATCCATATCTTGATCTTAATGTTTTATTTGAAGATTTTAGGTGAAAATCTTTCTATTACGCAGTACCTCTGACTGTTTCTGCCAAAATATTTTCAAAATAAAAATCATATAATGAGGTATTATCTATGCAAACAGATGTGCATTCTTTTCTTAATGCAGATTTATAACATAATTTAAAAATGCAGTAGGTAAAAATTTGGTTCAAGCCATGTATCTTGATTAGACAATACTAAGAGTAGCTGGGATTGATGAATTAATACTCACATGGATCACAACCTGGATGTCTGGTACACTCCAAATTGTTGCATAGCCACACAAGTGAATAGATTACAGATTGTAAATGCATTGCCAGTTTTCCATGTCAGGGCCAATATTTTGTTAAATTAATATCATTAGTGTGCTAGTACCTTAGCAGAACTACTGTGCAAAATAAGTACATTGTATCAAATACCTTCTTGCATAAAATCCATATCTAGCTACTTAATTTTGTGAAGCAACATAAAATCAATAAATGGGCAATTGGGAATGGTTCGAAAATTAATTTTGGAAAAAGTGCAGTTATGAATTGTGAATAAAACTTATGGTGAGCAGAAGCCACAAGTGGGATTTATTTATTTAAATTTAATTGGAATTATTTGCAGGTACAGCCCAGGTGAATAGGGTCAATAAATGAACAAAACATATTTACACATACAAGGATATGCTAAAAAAAATATGCACACAGGCATCTTTATATGATACAACATTTAGTTCAAGAAGCAGTTTACAATGACGGAGCATGAATGGAAAAATGGAATTTTTGTGGCTAATATAGACAAAATGAAAAGAGTGAATGAATGTATGAATTTGGGCATATTGGTGGACAATACAGAGTCAGTCTGGGAAAACATGGCCAGTGTCTTACGATTCACACTAAATGTACTAAGGAGTAATGTTTGCTTTCATTTGGTTTGATGTGTGGCATGCTGACAGATTTGTTCAAGCATGTCATACTGAGCGACACAGCAGATTTATAACATGATCTGGGTTTTGCCTTTATCTTGTGTGTGTGTGTTTCATAGGAATTATGGCAAATACAAGCCTATTAAAACAGATGCCACACATGCCTTATCTTTGAGAAAATTGGCTAGGCTTAAAATGACCCATAAGGGCAGCTAGACTAGTACTTTCCTATGAACCACACTCTGTATCTACAAATCATTTCAAGGAGGGCAAAGTCCATAAGTCTCAACCCATCGGGAACCCATTTAATTGCCTAAGCTATGTTTGAAGGTAGATAAGGAATCACACTGCTTGACTTTGAAGGAGTATATTCCAGCGCAAGGAGAGGCATTAGGTGATGACCTTGTCTCTCCATTTATTTTTATGTATTCCCTGATATAAATGAAATTACATATTTTGTAGCTTATACAGAGGCTCTCATAAACTACTTTTAGAGATTAGAGTCTTCAGTGAAACCAACTGTCCTTTAACATGTACTGCATACCTAAAATGCTGTAGGAACATGATTGCTCAGTGGAAATTACTAAACTTTTGCATGGGAACTGTATAAGTTAAAGATTTTCAAGTGATCCTTAAAGCCTGAGGGTGATCCGCCTGGGCCTGTGTTGCCACTGTAGCTCTTCAGTTTCAAAAATATTGTTAAATTCATCCCCTCCGGGATCAGAGTCATGTAGTCATCTGCAAAATGACAAACTTATGGAAGTCAGGCCATATTCCACTCTGAGTAATGCATCAGTGTTATCTTGATCTGTAACTGCACAGTTAAGGTAATGTATTCTTTAAGAAAGTCTTGTGGTTTTCTCTGTTGCTTTTTGGACTCCTAGCTACATCAACAACACTAGCAGACTTGCATATATAAATTGCTGTGACTCTATATGTCTTAATGGTGTGAAATGAATTCAACAATGGTCCCCTGAATCAATAAAACTAAATGCTGAACAGTTACCACAACTATATATCCTATATGACATGGTGGATGGAAGCAGTTTGTCAGTTCCCCTTTGTAGGAAGGATTCAGTTTAGAGTCTCAACAAATACAGGCGGTTGGTCTAAACATGTAGCTAGTTCTCCTTTTCCCAACATTAATTTCCAGTTATTTGTTAAAATATTTTTGATCTTGAATGTACTGGCTAATGTAGTTGGGCCAAATGCTCTGCTATGTTATGCATTATAGGTTTCCTTTTATTATGTTTTTTGTTATGATCTTTAATGATTAAAAACTATATTTCATGTATTTGGACATATCAATGTTATTTGTTGTACCAGTTCTTTACCATTACCTTTTTCAGTAAACAAGTTAGTAGTCAAAGGTTTCTCTCATGTAAAAAGGCATTCAAATCAGTCGCCAACCATAGATGCTTTAAATTGTACACAAAGAACAGTTCCCTTCACCTTTCTTGCATAGTGGCTATTAAAATACAGTTATTAGCAAAGGCAGGTTTTCTGTATATTCTTGAATCTAACCTTCATTTTCTACTCAGATAAATGACTAAAATGAAATCATTTAGTTTGGTCACAGACAGATTTGTCCAAGGACACTTTGGTCTGTGACGGAGAGGAGATTAGAATGTTAGGGAGCTGGAGAATAAAGGGTTAAGGTAAAGAAAAAGGCAATGCAGGAAGTGAGGACATAGGGGAAGATTTCTCCAAGGCTGAGATTAAGCAAGGAGTGAGATCAGGCCTTTTGGTGTGAGAATTTATTGCATTGATCTCATGCCCTATCTACCAGAAAGCAAGCCTGTATAACAGGAGGTGTTGTTCAAGGTGAGAGCTTTGCCCTTAGGTCAGTAAAAGGAGGTAAGAATAAAAGTTTGTATTTTGCTGTGGATTTTTATGAAAGATTGTGTTCCTCCAGGCTGAGGAGGTAGAGTTTGTTTTTTTCCTGCAGTTGTGTAACTAAGTTTTGTTTCATTTATTTGCTATGTTCGTTATTAGCTTTGATAGTAAGTTTCTAGTATGTTTTTGATCAATTGTTTTACAGCAGAAATGCATGTGGTAGGACAGAGTTAAGGAATTTGATATTGTCATGCTCTCAAGATGTGGTGGAGTAAGGCTTCGTCATGTCTGGCAGCTGGTTTAGAGGATTAAAGAGCTGTTTTCCCATTCAAATCTGTAGCACCTTTTTTTTCTTGTATACTTCCAGTTAAGAACTACAGCTCCTTTTAATGTCCAGACCTTTCTTGGGTCTGACTTCTTTAAGTGATTTACCACCTTATAATAGGCAGGATTAGAAAGGGCAGGAAATATTAATAAAATTACACTAAGATTGTCAGTCTACGATGTCCCACAGTAGAAAAGCCATGATTATCTTATGGCTTTAAGTTGATTTTTCAGAAAATGCTCAGAAATGCAAGTATTGTGGTAGGCTGTAAGAGGTATGACATTCCATATCCTATAGGTGTTAATGAGGAGTGAGATCGGTCTTTGGTGTGAGAGTTGATTTTTCCCTCACTTCCCAACCCTGTGACTTAAGTAAATGATAGAATAAAAATTTGTTTTGGTGTGGCAGAGGAAGAGGGGTTTTTAGGTGAACCGTTTTGATGTCCCCTTTTTCCCTGTGGTCTGGTGAGGTGAGCATAGGTATGCTATCTCTCTAGCTGGTAGTGTTAGTCAGCAGAAAAGATTTAACGCTGCTTATGTTCATTTAAGGGTGAGTAAAGCATGCTGCCCATAATGTTATAATGTTCAATGTGGTTATCAGTGTAAATTACGTCTCTGTATTTATCTGTAGTTACGGGTATGGAATTTATTCAATAAATCTGCTCATGACTGCAGAAGATGGTAGGTTTGTCTTAAAGTGTTAATGGACAAATTCATGTTCATGTTAAATTCATTCATGAAAGTATCAAATAGCTGCTTCATACCTTCTCAGATAAATAATCATCTGTGAAATGTTTATAATGTCTAAAATGTTTACATAACTAGCTTTTGTAGAGTTTTCTGCTTTCTATAAACATATGACCAAGTAGGGAACTGCTGGTGCCATGGCTATCACCACAACAGCACACTCCACTTGTTTAAAATATGATTTGCCAGAAAGGAAAAAAATATTAAACACTAGATCAAATATGCTCTACAAATTAGTAACTTCCCTAATTTAAAAATCACTATACTTTGCTAAATGTGGTCTGACATGCTCTAAACCCATGTCTTGAAAGGGTAGAATTATATAAGGAAGTAAAAGTAGCTGTTGCCTTGATAATATCTGCATTAATGTATTCACAGTTCATAGGTTCATAGATTAGTACTAAGCTAATTGCCCTTGCGAGCCATTTTAAGCCTAGCCAATTATCCCTTGTGAGACTCGAACCCTGCACTTTGTGTTTGTAAGGTAAATACCGTAACCATTAGGCCACTCTCCTAACAGTATTTCTAAAATGTGGCCAGATTGATTTTACTGTCTAGAATAAAAGCTGGCTGCTCTGTTTGAGCTTTCTATTCCTTCCATGGGTTGAAATGGGGATTTATCACGTGCTTACATATCTAAGGCACACCAAATAAAGTGTCAGTCCTCTGGTGCTATATTAAAAAAAAAAACATTCTTTCTCAGCATTACCTCATTTATTGCTTGTTTCCAGGCCTTAGATAATGTCTCATCTATTGGAATAACATGAAGAGAATTTCCCTATGCCATATTGTTAGTCTCTGTCAGCTCCCTGGCTGACTATAGAAGCTTTAGCCTCCCTCTGTGGTTTTAACACATTTATGCCATATATTTGCTGTGATTCTCTCCTTCCATTTATTTTTCTTGTTTTGTAGTTCATTTGATTTTCACTACTGCCTCAAAGGGACCTTGACATTGTGCTAATAGCGTATTGTCAACACAGAGCACTAACACACTTCCCCCCCTATTTTACCCCCCTAAGTTAGTTCTTTAATATATACCAACCTTTGCGTCTCTTGTGCCCTTTACCTGTGTTCCTAAACTATTGTTATAACAATTTAAACCTGTTTTACAACTTTGCAAGCTGCATTATCACACTTTGAAATATTTTAGCCTCCTTCAAAGTCTTTCTACTATGTTATACAAGTTTAAGGGATGTCTACCATATTGTAACATAAAACAAAGTAGAGGTAGTGAAGCAACCAATCCCCATTCGTGCCATCCAGTTCTGTGGCCTTCTTTATTACAGATGTCAGAGTTTTATTACAATTCTTCACTAACTCATCAATGTGAGGGTGGTACACAAAAGTTTTTTAACTGTGTTCCATCAAAACACTATTAATGATGCACATAACTTGGGTTTCTCTGGTTTGTAAGAATTTCTTTGGGAGTTCCTACCCCATTGAGAAATAACACTGGTTTAGTGATTGACTTACCTTTACATTTTTGCAGGGGTATTACTTCAAGGAAATTAGTGGCATATTCATTAATTGCTGAATGCATTGGTAGCCTTTACTAGATTTTGCCAATGAACCTACAAGTTCCATGCGTATCTGATGAAATAGGGCTTTACTAATAGATAAAGGCATAGGTATCTGTGGATTTCTGAAGCCAAGGATGTGGTGCTGTCTTTAAACATTCAACACAAGCTGGACAGAAATGTTGCGTCTTTTCTTGTACCAGGCTAATAGAATCTAGCTGAAATTCTAGCTTTGGGTTTGTCCATCTCTAAATATCCTTCCAAAGGAAGGCCGTATGCCAGTTGTACCACAAGTGTTCTAAAACCTTTGCAGCAGACTGTTAATCACAGTATTTTATTTTTGCCTTTGTTTATCCTATACAAGTTATTCTTTAACTCAGATTATGGATATAGAATAGGGTCAGTCTATTCATTTGTTTCTCTTTCTGTTCTGGTTATATTTTGTCTAGCCCTAATTAAGGTATCATCCTCCCACCATCCTTTCTTAAAAAAATTATTTATTTACAAAAGTGGCAATTCAGGAATACTTTAATTGGTACACATTGACATGAAGCGGAGAGTACAGCCTCATCATCTATGGGTATTTCTTCTGTTATTCCTTCAACTTCAAAAGGCAGTTCATGGTACTGACATCCATATGCTTTTGGTTTTATCAAGTCCTATATTTTTATCTCAGTAAGTCCTATCTCCCTAAGCACTTACTTTGAAAAATCCTGTTCCTGACTAGTTGTTTTAACATAATAGAGGGAAACCAAGGGGTCTATTCAGGTCCCTTTTTTTCTCTTACTGGGTTTATTGCTATGGGTCTTCCCCCATCACCACACAAATGTTCCCTAGCAATCGAGGGGCTAAAATCACCTGATAGTTTTCCATATCGTATATTATTGGTTCTTCCATTTCAACTTCTGCACAGACTTATTTCACCCACAAACAGCTGTGCTTTTGTGGTAAGGCAGATAAATCACGGCTACGAAATTTAAGTGGCAGGCTGCTGCACACCCCCCCCCCCATTTAGTAGGGATACATTCAGGATGGCTTGTTCTTGAGTGTGTGTGTCTGGGTATTTCAGTTTTTACTAGTGGTGTACGTAAATTACATTTCTTACAGACAGCTTCAATTAAGTCATAGAATGAATCAAACTTGCTAAAAAGGAAGGTTGTTATTACTAATAAATTATACAAGGGCAATGTATGAGCAATTTCTGTGTCAAATGTATATGAAAAAGTGAGTTTGAATTTTATCAAAATGTACTCTGATGCCATTTCAAATTTGTTTAGTAGTAGTGATATTTTTAAAGAAATGTTTTAATTTATGATTATTAGTAAACCTAGAAATACAACTTTTAGTGTCCTTCCCAAGTTACTCATAAATGTGAAAACATTCCTTCAGGCCAAAAATGTTCGTTTTAAGACAAAGGTAATCGCTATGGTAGCGAATAAACACTTAAAATCATGTGGTTGATTTAGCGAACATTATAGCAGAGCGCTAGTAGACAAGACATTAGTTACAATGGACATAAAGGTTCTTTATTGTATTATCTGTCATAAGGAGGTGGTCAGTATTAGCGGAAAAAATAAGCACAAAAATGTAAAATTATCATATTGCTATTTACTGCTTTAACAGAATATTTTAAACAAAAAATTGGGGTTGCTATCAGTGCTGTTATGATGCCAAGGTAATAGTTAATTGGGATTTTATTTTTCTTACATAGATATACAAGTATATTAAGTTAGACATAAGGTACAAAGCCAATTTGAATTTTATGAATGTTTGAACTAATCAAGTTTAACTAAATTAAAAATAAAGGCCAAGATCAAAACGCAGACCCAGTAGTCACAAACCTCAATTTTATTCAAATTTTAAGCACTTTCATTCAGTAAAGTATGAACTTCATCAGAAATTAATCACATCCCCACTCCACTTCCTTTTTAAACAGGAAAAGGTGCCAAAAATGGTGAATGAATTTAGAGATACACACATAAATGCACCTATTTACAACAACAGTATGCATGAAGAATAAAAAGCTAAAAATCATTAGAACTACCAAAAATAAAGAACATGGTAGAAAATACATATATACAGGTTAAAAAACTTGTACTGAAAAACAAGTAACAGATATTCATAAGAAATGCTTTGTGCTAAAAAGCATAATATGTATAAAAAGCACAATATGGAAAAAATAATAGAGATGCTGCTTTGCTTCTTAAAATAGGTTTGATCAAAATCACGTCATTCAAACCAGGTAGAACACTTGCGTTGAGTGAAACCTACCAATAATACTATTTCCTCAACCAAATGTTCCCAGTGCCCCCCTCCACTAGGAACGAGAACCTTTTTTAGGACAGTAAAAGCAAACTTCCTAAATTCATCACAACTTGTAGAGTGCTTGTACAATGCATTAGTTGAGTAGGCTTTGCTAATAGCATAAACATGCTGGTATATTCTAGTTTTTAAAGGGCCAATCATTTTCCTGGCAAAGAATGCTAGGCAAGAGGCACAAAAGGCTATGTACCCCAGGTTAATTTCAGTTAGGGGAGGTACGACTGCAGAATAAAAGGGTCTATATTATATCCTTGAACGCTTAAAAAAGTGAACGCTGATTGATCGAGCTTATTTTCGCGAAACTGCAAAATATCGAGGCAGCAGTAACTCTAATTTTTTCATAGGGAAAGAATTCGGTTGTCCGTTTCTGTTGCTTTGGTATTTTCAGTGTTATGGTGGAAAGTTACCGGTCAAATTCAGGTAAGTGTGCGATTGTGTGGATGTGAGTGTTAGGGTGATTTAGGTGAGTTAGGGTTAGGGCTCGGGTTAGGTGTGTGCGCGATTGAGTGGACATGAGGGTTAGGGCAGATTTAAGTGAGTTAGGGTTAGGGAGCAAGTGAGGTGAGTGTGCGATAGTGACGGACCTTAGGGTTAGGGTTTGGGTTAAAGTAAGTGGGAAGTTAGTGGTGTGTGCATAGTTTAGTGTAGGGTTAGGTATCAGATTTTAGGTGTATGTGTGTGGATTTCTGTTTGTTTGGTGTGCTTGTGTTGTGTGTATGTGTTTTGGATCAGCGATTTTTTTCCCAGGGAAAAAAATCGCTGATCTGACAGTTCGAGATTGTAAGTTTTCGCTTAAATTAGGTTGATCAATCAGCGTTCGCTTTTTTAAGTGTTCAATGATGTAATATAGACCCGAATAAAAGAGGGTATTGTACATAGACTTTTGTGCCTCCTGCCCGGCCTTCTTTGTCAGGAAAAAGATTGGCCCTTTAACAAGTAGAATATGCCAGCATGTTTATGCTATTAGTAAGGCCAGCTCAACAAAAGCATTGTACTAGCACTCTACTAGTTGTAATGAGTTTAGGAGTTTGCTTTTACAGTCCTAGAAAAAGTTCCCATTCCTAGTGGGGGACTGGGTACTTTTGGTTGAGCAAAAAGAGCATTATTGGCATGTTTTGCTCAATGCAAGTGTTTTACCTGGTTTGAATGATATGATTTTGAGCAAACCTATTTTAAGAAGCAAAGCAGCATTTGTTTGATTTTTCTATATTGTCTTTTTATACATATTATACTTTTTAGCACAGAGTATGTCTTCTGAATATCTGGTACTTGTTTTTCAGTAAAATTTTTAACCTGTTTATTTGCATTTTCTACCATGTTCTTTATTTTTGGGTAGTTATAATGATTTTTACCTTTTTATTCTGCATGCCTACTGTTGTAAATAGGTGCCTCCATGTGTGTATCTTTTTAAATTCATTCACTGTTTTTGGCACCTTTTCCTGTTTAAAAATGAAGCGGTGTGGGGGGTGTGATTAATTTCTGATGAAGTTCATACTTTACTGAATGAAAACGCTTAAACTTTTAATAAAACTGAGGTTTGTGACAACTGATGCAACATTTTGATCTTGGAGTTCTGGTGGAGTATGCTTTTATTCATGTTGGTTACTGAATTAAAAATTATCATATAGGACATTAGCATTCAGTTTTATTCTTGAATGTATATAAAGAGAAAGGAAAATCCACATATAAAAGTTTTAAAAAAGTGCAAGTAATACTTTTTGCATTATAAAAGTGCCTATTCTAAATGGATATTAGGAATTCATCGGTGACAGCTTCTGCATTAACTATTTGAGAAGAATATGAAGTTAGTACTACAAGGAAGATATGATGGATTTTCTATTACTGTAATGGGAGTAAAACAATCTAGAACTGAGAATATATGTTCAAAGATGCAAAATTATTTAGTGGATAATCTGGAGATTAGAAAAAGTATAGCTAGCAACTGGAAAATAAAAGCAAATTGGATTTTGTGGAATTTAATAGGTGGAACAGCCTGCATTTGCTTATAGAAAGGATCACAGTTGTAAGAATATGGTAGAATGCCCATGTAAAGGGGGATTTAAGACTAACAAACAGCTGAGGGGCATTCTCATGTGTGTCATGTAACTTTTGCAAATTCATGATGAGCAATCCAAATTATAGGCACTAGGAGACAGGAAAATATATGGTGCAAGGGAGATACTCAAGTAATGATAGTTTATTTAACCAAATATGATGGCTGTACCTGTTTCTGTATTGGCAAAGCCACCAGAAAATTATCCCTTATGGTAACATATCTTTATGCCATAAAAACAGAATACAAGGCTGTGTGTAGGGACCAGAATAGATGTGAAAAAAAAAAAAAGATTTGTACTTGAAGTAACATTAGTGATAGTGAGAAAGACAAACATGTTAGAAGGAAATGCAATGGCAGAGTTAGAAGCGCACATTTCTTCAGGTTCACAGGTTTATACATTTAGGTCTTAAGTAATAATGCATATGAAACTGGAGCAACAAAGTACAAAGCAGAGATGTATAATATATTTCAACTATTTAAATTTTAATTCACGATTTGAATTGAATTTGTTGTGGCATTTTATGAAGTTTGCCTGCTAAGTGACGTAACAGTGTTCTGTGACTGGATGTAATAGTCATAGGATTATTTAAAAAAGATATTTAGACATTTAATTTGTTTAAATTAGTTTGATAAAGTCCTGATTTTTGGAAAAAAATAACTCTACAGTTAACTTCTAGAGTTCAACACACTTGTTAAAGGATGTGGGCTCCTAAAACAGTTGTTAGTTGCCTTGTTTCTGTCACAGATATCTGATCCTACTGAATCCTTAACCCCAGCACTGCAAATTAGACAATATGAACCCTTAGCCTTATAATGCACATTCCCTTTGCAGAATGAGTCAGTGCTACAGAAGCCTTTTTATGATGATTCCCTTAACTGGATCATTCTATTCCACTGCTGTATGTTGAATGGGGGATTACTGAATCTTATTTTGCTAATACAGAGTAGCTAGCTAGTGCTTTTTGTCCAGTTTCTCTTTCAGTCACTAGAAATAAAATGTGAAGTATTTTCTTATTTTTGCTTGTCCATCCCTATTTGTTAAGGTTATAAGTATTTAAAAACACAGATGTGAATCCCCCAGTCTTTACCTATACCTAAACTGAAACAGAAGACAGTTAA
The DNA here is from genome assembly GCF_019279795.1 of Protopterus annectens. Lineage (NCBI taxonomy): Eukaryota > Metazoa > Chordata > Ceratodontiformes > Protopteridae > Protopterus > Protopterus annectens. The sequence continues at coordinate 445,941,843 of NC_056750.1, read as the reverse complement.
CCACTAAAAACTATCCTGGGGTACCTGCTAAAAGATATGTCTTTATCCTATCTAAAGAGAATGGAACTCATGCGCCATTGTTTCTTTGAATGCAAATATACGTTTTACTTTTCGTGTAGGTTTATACAAATGACAAAAAGATCATCAAAAGTACTTCCTTATATAATATATTCTACACACACTACATATTACAGGAAGATTTAAAATAGCATTGTGGAACAGTGCATCCGTTTTAACACACTTGGGAGTTTCAGAGCATATACAAATAAATACAAAGGTTAACCACAGGCTGGTTTAAAAATGACCTTTTTTTAGCTATGATGTAAGCATTGAATTAAGGTTTAGGTCTGTGCTGTTACATTACTGATTCCAAGTTCTCTAAGCCGATAGACTAGAATGGGTTGCTGTTGGAAAATCAGTGCATTTGAAATCTCCCAATCTTAAATCCACCAAAGGCTTTCTTATTCATGCTTTAAATTTAGATATGTCAAGAAGTGTAAAAACCCAAGGTGTTCAACACCAGAAGACAAGTTTACTCTGCTGTGTTTATTCTTAACACTTCTGCAGTGTCCATAACAAATCAGTATCTGTTTAAAAGAAAATTGACTCTTTCAGAGCACAGATGTAATGATATGCATAATGGAGACATGGTTGATACCTCACCTAGGGATGAAACATATTTTTAGAAACAAGCAGCAAATATTTTTCTGCCATTTTCAACAATTTCAAAACTCATAAAAAGAATAAATTCATTTGAATGAAGACTTAACAGTAATAACTATAAAGACATTTATGAAATCCTACCCTGCATCTGAGCACTTACATCATTTTAATAGATACATGAACTGAATTCTGAAAATACCAAAGTAGCTATTCCCAGAACAACAGAGAGAGGACAGAAAACTATACAGTTCTTGTTTGTATCTGCTTGTGAAGTGGTGCAACTATCATTATTACTAAAAATATAAACGGATTATATATGCTTTTATATTCACTTTAGTTCAGTATTCACGATTAAAAGTGCAGCTTAAAAATATACATAAATAGCATTAATTACCTTTTGTCTTGAGTCAAGAATAACTCTTCAGGATGTGCAAAACATTTTCTTTTTATTTAAATCCCTATATGTCAGTGTTGGCAGACTACCTTTACAATGTTTAAAAATCAGTCTCACCAAGCAGCAAAGTCGCACAGGTGTTATAATTATCAGTAACTTTCATGCAAATTTTTTACGTTAGCAAATAGGGTCTTTGCCAACCCTCATGCTTCTCGCTTAGTGCTGCACGTGAACACTTAATTTTTTAGTAACAGTAATATTTTAGAAAAACACAAGCCACCTGGCTTGGCAACCAGTCTTGTTTTCGACCTTGTAAATTTCAGTACCAGTAACATTTTACCCATCCCAGCCTGAGAAGGTCTGAGCTCACACAAAACAAAATCTCTTTCACATTGTGTACTGTCATCTCTTCCTGGGCATTCCAAACTATGTAGATCATAATACATCCCTTAACCCCTTCATTAACCCCTTCAGCACTTTCTGTACCTTCAGTCATCTGTTAATATACTTTATGGCTTAATATTAGAATGCAGTTGTAAAACACTTAAAACTACAATAAGTATCTATGGTTTACATAACTATGCATTTTATATTACATACATTTAACATAAGCATTTAACATTTTATTTGTGCAGAAACTGTAAGTTAATATCCATTTTGTGTAGAATAAGCATGAGAGATGCATTTTTCTCTATCAGACTCCCCACTTTGACAGTATTAGTGTCATAAAATACACAATTATATATTGATTGTCCTTAATTTTATAAAAAACACCATCATAATATTCATCATTTAGTATTTGTCATGGGATTCATCGTGAAGTGCTGTTTTAGTTGAATTTTCTCCTTATATGCTTCACTGGGCAGATGATTTGTCCTTCACACTTCAATCTTGTTTGCCAGCAATGATGATTTGTCTGGGGCCCCTACATGATGGGTCTTCTTACAGTGGGATGAGTGAATTCAGGTCAGTTGTCTCGCACAGTGGACTGCAGTAGGATGGTGAGGATTACAAGGTAAAGGGTCTTTCCACCTTGGGCTCAACCAGTTCTTTCTTTGGAAAGTTTTTACATAAACCCAGTCTCCCAGCTGCAGTTGGTGACAGGGTTGGTCAGATGGTGGAGGAAGAGATACTGCTGTAAGAAATGAATACTTTTTTTTCTCATTATCCATTACAGTTAATCTTTTCATTTGATGCAGGGGGAGCAGCTGGAAGGGCTATGGGTCTTCCCTTTAATATTTCATAGGGTCTCAATTTCCTTGTAGAATTCAAAGTGTCTCTGACCATTTAAGGTTTGTTTAAAACAAATCTTTGAAAAAAAAATGTAAGGGTCCTAGTAACCCTCTCTAGTAGTCCAGATTGTCGATGGATGAGACAGTGAAGACTCAACTTAAAAAAAAAAAAAAAAACAAATTTGCATAGCTCCCTGGTCAGAAAATTAAAATAAGTTTTCTGGTCACTATTAATAATACAAGGTATACCAAATTTACAGAATCTGCTTTGTGACATGGGTGAGCTTTTACCCATGCAGAAAATATACAAATCACTACTAAAACATATTGTAAATTATGTACTTTAGTCATCTGGACAAAGTCCAGCTGTACATAAATAAAAGGTCCCCAAGGTGATGGTAAGCATGCATCCTTAATATTTGCATTTTTGCTGACATTGTATTCTAAACAATTGCACAGTTATTAACATACTGAAGTATCAAAGTGGAGACATGAGTGGGATACCAACTTTGTGTAATTTGATTAAATAAAGCTGTCTTACCTGCATGGGCTAGTAAAAGATATGCCCTTACCAGGTAAGGTAGCAATGAGGCTGGCTTCACCAGTCTGGATGTCACCAGATTCCTTCAGAGGATTTAATATATCCATCTTTGAGGCACCTCTGAACTTCTCCCTGTGATGCTTCAGTTTGAAAACTGACACTTCAACAATGATATGTATGATTTTGATAGAATTTTGCAATAGCATTACACAATTATGATTTTTTTTTTTTTATAATCTGCTTGGTGGCATAATCTGCCAAATTATCTATGCTGTTTACGGCAAAAAAAAAAAAAAAAATAGCAGAAATATTTTTGCAATCAAATCTTCATCTTGATCAGGCACCATCCACAAATTTAATTTAGCATTATGCATAGGAGTGTCTTTTAAGTCCTTTCTAGAATAAAGCAGATAATTAGTTACTCACACACACACACACACACTCATGCTCTTTACCCTCCTCAGCAATAGATAACAAAGATGCAGGATTTAGAACAGAACAGTGTATCAGATAAACAGATGGTCATATTTAGTTAGCAGTGCAGTTAAGAGGAGTTGAGTTTCATTTTAAGTAATAAAGATAATTCAGAGTGAGGGATAGCTACTGTAAGATCCTACTCTGAGATATTAAATGACCAAGATAACATACCTGAGGTAACCATAGCTGTAATTTGTCTGTTTACACTGTGTCCTTTTCCTGCAAGGATGGTTAAAGATGCAGGGTATCCTGTTAACACTGCTGAAAAGAATCAGATGCTATTAGTAAGTTATTTACATATTGCACTAACACAGATCCACTTGGAAATGTCACATCCTTCAACTATATATATATATATATATTTTTTAGAATTTGAGAAAATAATGAAAGAGATTCAGTGTATCTTTGTGGCAACTGTGTCCATGTATACTAATGTCCCTAAGTAAATGTAAACTAACTTTTAGAATGGTTAGGCATAGAAAAGAATGCTGAACAGGCATCTGTTACAGAAAAATATTTTGCTGTAGATGGCATGCAACTGGTTTTGGAACCACAGGAAAAGTTGGTAATATTACATTGTTTACAGCCCTCAGATCTTACACAAACCTATAAGTATTTTACTTTTTTTATTTTTACAGGGAGAATAGGAGTATTACAAAGACTTTTAGATGGCAATATTTATTTCTTGTTGTATCAAAGACTGAATTACAAGCATGATTTTCTGTCATGCTTCTGATTTCAGTGGATACTGTGAAATTTTATGGAGGTTTTTTGATGGATTCAATTTTATTTTTACAGGTTTTACAGATTTTAATATACCTACTTCATTAGCATGTTTAACCCATAAGTTAGCAGGTACCTGCTGCAGCAGTTTTCAGTTGTCTATATGCCTTCAAAAGGCTTTCCTTAACTTTTGTAAAAATTCTAATACTTCCCCTCTGATTCTGTTGGAACATCTAGATACAGCCCTTTTAGTATACAGTAAATGGTACAACCCAGCTTGCACAGCAGATTTACTGGCACAGTTGTACTCAAAGAAAAGAATGTCTTTCTTCAATCGGACCTAAAGAAATGAATATAGGTTTTAAAACAGGATACGTAACAGTAGCATTTATTACACCAACTGCCTTTGCTTTGTTTCAATACTGGTATTTGATTGTCTGAAGTAATGTTTAATACAGACCTTGTATCACCAGTGTCCACCAGGAATTGAATTTCCTTTGCATTTATTTCTAGTTTAACATACGGTCCTTTTTGATCCATTGGCAGCAAAGGGTCAACTTTTTTGTTTTATTACCCTGCAATAGACAGTATGGTGATTTCCAGCTCTTAATAAGGACTTTCTCTTTTTCCTGCCAATCTGTAAATACTTGCTTTATTTGATTGTGTACAGGGCTTGCAAACCCTGCACAAAGGCAGCTCCAATAGCTGGTTTAGCTTGTTCATTTGGGTCTGGTATTTCTGAATGTTTATCAAACACTGCTTTAAGATGACTCAAATAATCAGCAGGGGCTTTTTCTTTATTTTGTCTACATGCCTGACACACTTTTGTAATTTAACAAAACTATCCTTTTATCTATTTGTGCATTTCTTGTGGGAGTAACATTTGTTGTTTTAGCCTTTTCAAGTAGCTGTGTTCTTATTTCATTTGAAGTAACTTCCCAAAGCAGCTGGATTAAATCTGTCAAAGTAGGGTTGTAATGTTTTATTATTTTTTTAGGATCTATATTATAACAGCGAATGCTTAAAATAGCGAACACTGTATACTCAACCCTAAAATGTCAAAATGCCAAAATGACGAACACAGGGGAAAAAAAATTGCTGCTCCATAACAAAAACCCCACAAAATAAGGTGGGGGGCTTCAACCCCATACCCACCCACTAAAATATACCAACTCTGAAATCGCACCATATTGGAGGAAATGGCAAAGTCCCAAAAAAGGCCCAGTGATTTTTTTTTTCCCTGGGAAAAAAATTGCTGTTCTGTGTGTTTGGGATTTTGCTGTTTCAGACAAAAAGGTTTGATTAAACAGCATTTGGTATTTTAAGCATTTGCTGATTTAATAGGGAACCTTTTTTTAAATTCCTCCTTAAACCTTTGTGGATTTTTTGCAGTTAGAAAATATTTAGACATAGTATGCAAATCAGCATTAGCCCCCCAATTGTTTTAAAGGTGCCAAAAGATCTTCTGCAGAGGCAAAAGCTTCTTGTCCTTACCCTATCATGTGAGCGCTTGTGATGAGCCACAGGGCTGTCAAATACTAGTGCTCCAGTTGGAAAGGTAGAAGCTTTTTGAGAATGATAGGAAGAAGAAAGAAAAAAAGAGTTGAACAGGGGAATTAAATTCAGATGTAACAGTACCACACTGACCTTGTATTCAAAAATGCAGAGGTCTGAGAAACAGCAGAATCTTGTACAGGAGCCACCCATATCGAAACATATGGGGGTGGGGTGCAGTAGCTGGAGGATTATCATCCTCTTTAGACGTCTCTGCTTTTTGGCCATTCTTAGTTTTTTTTTTCCAAATCTGCCAAAACAGGATAAAGGGATCCCTTTCTACTGGTCCGTACTGCTTTCTTAACATCTTTTACCTGTTGCAGCAGTTTTTTATTAGCATCTTGTAACCACCTTAATGCTGACTCTCTTTCCCTTTTAAGAGCTTCAGTATACCAAGAATAAAATACTGACATTTGTTCCCCACTTACTTGTTTTTTCTCCTTTTTCCAAAATACCTTTCAAGTTCATTAATTTATCTCTATCATAAGTTCCGTTTAATGGAACTACCCCACCAGAACAATTCTTAGTAAGCTGAAACCAGTCATGCAAAGACTTGCAACTTCCATTTACAGTAATTATGATAAATAAAATATGTAGGTGTTCTGTTTTCAGGGACTCAGTCTCGCTTGTTTATCTTTGTTCTCATTGTTCTCTCTCTTTATATATTTTTTTAAGACTTGCCTTACAGATCCTGAATCCTGGAAGTTCAGAAGAAAGAAAAATAACTATATTAATCGACACACCATTCATGGAGGAAAGGGTAGGAATTCTGTCATCATGCAGTGATAGAGGAGAGGTTTTGATCAGCCTTTTTTCCACAGCACCCCTTGCTGTTATCCCATGATGAGCTCAAAAGTCACAGCTCCAGCACTGCGATCAGGATAACTGTGTCCAGAACTGACCACTCTTTCGGACCCCCCTGAGGGTACTTTCACACAATCACACCTGTACTTGATTTAACAACAGATACACATACAATCCCAACATGCTATAGTTTGCTTCATAAATTTGAAGCAACTCTACTTTTAACTTTTCTCTTTCTCTCTCTCTGAAGTCATAAATCACACAACAACACAAACATCAGTCATACATTAAAGCAGCATAAAGAAACAGTCATGCCTCTTACTTTTTTGCCCTGAGGGTACCGCCTTCGACACAAGGTGCCTCCTTGTGTTAATTTTTTTTTAATATCTACACACACACAGTAACAACTTATCCTTAGTTGCTGTGGGATCCACCCACTATAACCTTGAGTGTACCACCCTCAACACAAGGCAGCTTCTTGTGTGAATTTGTCTCTTATGTGCACATAACCGTGTCCTTGGTTCCTGTGGGATCCACCCACTATAATCTTGAGGGTACTTCCCTCGACACAAGGCACATCCTTGTGGTTTTATTTTAATTTTATATATTAATAAACATTTTATTTCTTGTGGGAACCACCCACTATTACGTTTGCATACAACAAATAAGCAAATATCTGTCATTCCACAAGGTAGCAGACACCACATACCTAACAATCAACTCAGTCATTCAACAAAATGGAACCTCATATACTTAAAAAGCAAAGTCAGTCATTCAACAAAACAGTACATATATACTTAAAAGCAAGGTCAGTCATTGAACAAAAACAGTACACAGTATATACTTAAAAGCAGTCAGTCATTTAGCAACACAATTAACACATTGCCACTATTACTTTGAACTGCAGTTTTCTAAAAAAGAGGAAAGAAAGAAAAACATTTTTCCCAAAGCCATTTTACCATCTCTAGCAATTATGCTTGCACACCCTGAATAGTTAAGTGTCCAACTTCTGACCATTCCATACAAAACAGTGTGGAATTCATAGAAGAACCTTCTGTGCTTGGGCCCTTATTATTCATTGTACAGTGTTCCGCAGCAAGATCAAAGTTCAGATTTCAAGCACAGCACCAAAATGTTAAAGTACAGTTTAAAATATACATAAATAGCATTAATTACCTTTTAGTCTTGAGTCAAGAATAACTCCTCAGGATGTGCAAAACATTTTCTTTTTATTTAAATCCCCATATGCCAGTGCTGGGAGACTACCTTCACAATGTTTAAAAATCAGTCTCACCAAACAGCAAAGTCACACAGGTTTTATAATCTTTATCAGTAACTTGCATGCAGAATTTTTATGTTAGCAAATAGAGTCTTTGCAGACCCCATGCTTCTTGCATAGTGCTGCACATGAAAACTTAAATCATGTTTTTAGTAACAATAATGTTTTAGAAAAACACAAGCCACTTGGCTTGGCAACCAGTCTTGTTTTGACCTTGTAAATTTCAGTACCAGTAACATTCTTTCTCCCCAACATTCCTTGTAACTACCCATCCCAGCCTGAGAAGGTCTGAGCTCACATAAAACAAAATCGTTTTCACATTGTGTACTTTCCTCCATTCCTGGGCATTCTAGATTCTGTAGACCCACGTACAGCCCTTAATGCCTTCAGCGCTTTCTTTACCGTTAGTCATCTGTTAATACACTTTACAGATTAATATTAGAATACACTTATGAAACACTTAGAACTACAGTAAGTATTTATGGTTTACATAACTGCATTTTATATTACATATCATTTTTAACATAAGTATTTAACATTTTATTTGTGCAGAAACTGTAAGTTAATATGCATTTTGTGCAGAATAATCATGAGGGATTCATTTTTCTCAAACATGATGAACGACAATGGAACAAATTAATAATAATGCAGAGGTAACAATTTGTATTAATGGCCACAAAATATAGCTGTAACACAGTGACATGTTTTCCTGTTCAGCAGTCTAACTGTAAAGTTATCCTGAAAGTGTCATTGAAGTCTAGGCGAGATGGATTATGGTCAAATGGGGCCCTAGGCAGGGTAATGGATCAAGGATCCCCACAGCATCTCCCCCTGCAGCACCCCACCCAAGCCATTCCAGTGTCCCATTAGTGGCTATTCCTTCCCAGTTACCATAAACGCTGTTCAAACCTGTCAGTGTGCATACTATTATCTTCTTTACTCTAAAGTGATTAGATATATTCAAAACTTTTATTTCAAGTTTTATAGCACAAACACTAATAGCCATTTGCTAAGCAAAATAATACAGTGTCACAAGGAAAACAAATTTAGCATGAGAACAGTAAGCTTCTCTGATTTTGAAATGCCTATTCATTGAAATGGCACTGAAACCCACATTCAGAGAAAATGTATCTGGCCAGTGGTGGATTAAGTTAACCTTTGTGCTGTTTTCAACCCATAGGGTCCTTGCACACAGTATTTGGACTGTGCATAAATGTATGCATGTGTTCTTTGATGCGCCATCCTAATTGTATCAAATTATATTCCTTGGATAATATGACACCCCTTGATTGTTTCAAACTTGTAGGTTTGAACATTTTTCCAGTTGGCAATGAAACATGTATAAACCAACAATGGCAAAACTCCCTATTACAGACTATTTCAAACACAAAAGGCCACTCAAACTTCTGACAGTACAATCTACCAATATCAGTCAATATACTCAAGCTCTGTAAAAGTAAAATTCATCTGAATAAGTCCACATAAAAGAGATATATAATGAAGAGGATGCTGCTGGCAAACAACTTTACATTTTAGTGTTTCATCACAGGGGATAACTGGCTAGGCTTAAAATGGCTCACAAGGGCAGTTAGCCTAGTACTACCTCCCTGTATCACAGGGAACATCAATGCTTGTTGACATGTGGTTATGACTGTAGGTTCCCTGTATCACAGGGAACATCAATGCTTGTTGGGAGTTCCTTTCATGTAAAAGTTTTTTTCTTAACTTTGAACTGTTGATATTGCTGTGTATGCTGGGCAAAATGACAGCAAAGGAAGAGTATCAGTGTGGTTACAGTTCTGGTCCCCCAGCTTATATGTACAAATTCAGTGCCTCCTGCCTTTGAAGAATACACTGCCTATGTTGCATTTAAAAAATGGTAAGCTGGTAGTATTGCAATAGGGGATGGCTGTTAAACCAGCAACAGTTTCATTGTTACTAGGCATCTTGCCCAAAGGAGGACACATTCAGGAATTAAGTGTACCCATCCTCCCTTAAAGGAGACACTGCAGTATCAGCACTCCATCTACATTGTGTGGGAGCAAAACATATACAGCCTTTTGCACCAAAGACAAGTATACTACCTGTTGTGCTACTAACACTGCCTTTAAAATTTGTAGCACAAACACTAAGAATGGCCATTTGCAAAACAAAACAGTTACACATTGAAAACAGACATAGCATGAGCAACATTAATCTTTTCTTGCCTTGAAACTCAACATTCCATGAAAATGCATAGAAACTCAACAGTTGTTGAAATGCGCTTCCTGATGATAGTTTGACAGTTGGTGTAAAGAGTTCAGGCTCTTGGGTTCTGTATTCAAGCTACAGGGTTTCAGCCTGTATAAGTTTACCAACCTGTTATGCCTAACTAATGCATTATATGCACACAGCTGTGTTTCACAAATGACCCTGTGTTCATCTGGAATGGCAACAGTAATCATTGTTTGTAAAGTCCCTAATAGTAATGGCTCTCCATAATAACTCATGCTCATCTCTTAAAATGTGTGCTCCATTCCAAAGTTTAAATGAGTGCATTGTACTAAACATGCACACACAGACACTACTAAGGACACACACTGCATGTGTCCTTAAAGAAGAAATGTAAGTTTTGTGGTGACCCCCTGGCCAATGGGCCTCCCAAGCCAGCAGGCCCTAGGCAACTGCCTATGTTGCCTAGTGCTGGATCTGGCTCTGTTTCTAGGAGTATGATTGCAAAATTTTGATCCAGTGCCTCAAAAGTTTTAAAATCTAAAATAAAGGAATCTGCTGTTACCTGACTGGAAACATGAGCTTCTGCTTCACAATACATAATATAATTATATATTTCATACTGATGAATGTTTAATGATTCATCACAGATTGTTTCTTCAATTGAGAATCCAACAGTAACACAGTATACACACAGATGCACACATTTACAAAATGGGCAAGTAAACTGCAGTGTGGCATGATAATGCTACACAGGAGAGCAGGGACCCACCTACTCAGTATGCTGTGGCTGCATAAGTTTCTAGGTAACTGCTCCATTCTATGCTGTACTCCGTCTAGTGAAAGCGGATAACATATACATACTAAATCTAGAGCAATTGATAATAGTTTTTCAATCTTACTCACAAACACTGGCTAATCTACAATGTATGTACTGTACCTGTGTACTATGTATGTATTCTACCTACATTCCAAAGTTCAGCCATACACCACAAATCTATTACTTACCTTTATTTTTTAAATTAATATTTTTTTGATTGTTCTCTCCACTGTAACTGTTTGTGCCGCATACCACTGTAAAAACATGTCTCTTGTAATTTGTGTGTATACTGATTATGTCTAAATAACTAAATGTGTCTGTAATTTTTCTTTGTGTAGCTTTTCTCCCCGGGCCTCTGCTGAAAAAGGGCCTTTTTGGCTCAGTCAGACACCCCCGGTTAACAAATGTAAAATAAATAATCATCATATGACATGTGGTTATGACTGTAGGTTCCCTGTATCACAGGGAACGTCAATGCTTGTTGGGAGTTCCTTTCATGTAAAAGTTTTTTTCTTAACTTTGAACTGTTGATATTGCTGTGTATGCTGGGCAAAATGACAGCAAAGGAAGAGTATCAGTGTGGTTACAGTTCTGGTCCCCCAGCTTATGTGAATAGGAGCAACTCATATGCAGCTGCTGTAATCTCTGTCATGCACAGTCCTGGAGTAGGAGATCATTTCTGTGTGTGCTCCATGCACTGAACTCTGTCACTATTCTGTGTGTGCTCCATGCACTGAACTCTGTCACTATTCTGTGTGTGCTCCATGCACTGAACTCTGTCACTATTCTGTGTGTGCTCCATGCACTGAACTCTGTCACTATTCTGTGTGTGCTCCATGCACTGAACTCTGTCACCATTCTGTGTGTGCTCCATGCACTGAACTCTGTCACTATTCTGTGTGTGCTCCATGCACTGAACTCTGTCACTATTCTGTGTGTGCTCCATGCACTGAACTCTTTCACTATTCTGTGTGTGCTCCATGCACTGAACTCTGTCACTATTCTGTGTGTGCTCCATGCACTGAACTCTGTCACTATTGTGTGTGTGCTCCATGCACTGAACTCTGTCACTATTCTGTGTGTGCTCCATGCACTGAACTCTGTCACTATTCTGTGTGTGCTCCATGAACCGAACTCTGTCACTATTCTGTGTGTGCTCTATGCACCGAACTCTGTCACTATTCTGTGTGTGCTCCATGCACCGAACTCTGTCACTATTCTGTGTGTGCTCCATGCACTGAACTCTGTCACTATTCTGTGTGTGCTCTATGCACTGAACTCTGTCACTATTCTGTGTGTGCTCCATGCACTGAACTCTGTCACTATTCTGTGTGTGCTCCATGCACTGAACTCTGTCACTATTCTGTGTGCTCCATGCACTGAACTCTGTCACTATACAAAGGGATAAGATTATTTTCTTTAAGTAATCAAAGTGGAAAGCAAATATTAAAAATGAGGAAATGATTGTAAGTCAAGTAAGGAAATAAAACATCACTGCTACACCTCGGAGCAAAGAAAGACACAAGAATATCTGGTGTAAATGAAGAATATAGATGTAAGGGCAGCAATGGGGGTGGAATAAAGCAGGGACTACAAATTGTTAATGATCTGTAGTTATGAAACAGAATAGAACATTAAACGTGGCTGATATAAAATTATCTGCTATTCACTGTAAATTGATATTTTTGTGCACTTGTCTGAAGAATCTTCAGATCTGGAAGAGAAAACAAGGAGTGAAAGTATGGAAATGGATAGTAAATATGCAGAATACTGTCTGCCTCAACGTACACTTATTCAGACATAAAATTATGCTGTGGTGACAATTTTTATTTTTCAGAATAGATCAGCAACTAATGAGAAGAAGCAACTCTAGAAAGGCAGACGGCGAAAACTACATAAAAACTCAATAGGTTCCCATCTTAGGCGGTACCTTTTGGAATATTCTTCCAGTCATAATTCACATTCTTAACCTGCAGTTACCATCCAGTGATAGCCCAGACTGTTACATTTCAGAATATTTCCAACTGTGCACCACTAAAAAATTGTCAGCCTTCTTTCAAATACAGTAGTGACAAAAATAAAAAATACAACCACCAAAGCTGTAATGAAAACACTTTAATAACTGGTAAGCGCTTTTCTATAACACTTCTTCAGACCATGATATGAGCAAAAAAGCCATCATTTAAATGCACAAGCAAAATTAGCAATTAAACCAATCAACCTATAAGAACTGTTCTTTAATTACAAGACCCAGATGCAAATTAATCAATGAAGTAACCTCCTGGTTTTTAAATAAGGTTTTAAAGAAACACGGTCATTCAACCCATAACCTTTGTTTACCTGTAGCAGTAGAATCCATTTTAATTCCTCACATTTAATCTTCTTAGTCATACTACCCCCTAATATTCTCAGATAAAAGACTTACCATAAACTCAAAGGAATGACCTTCATTAGTTTTTACATACTTATTTAACGCATTAGTAAGGACATTCCTCCTTATAGCAACTATATGCTCAAGCACCCTGTCCTTTAACTTTCTGCTTGTCGTACCTACATAGAAACAGGGGCACATTTTACATGTTGCCAAATAAATTAAATTCATGTTGGTACAGTCTGCATAAAAATCTACTTCATATTTAACTCCTACAGTGGGATGGACAAAGGATTTTTTCTTCGAAATAAAAGGACATGCCTTACATGCACGACAGGGAAAAGTTGCTGTTCTATCAGGTATCTTTACTCTTTTTCTTTTTTACATAACAAAACCTTTGTTTTAATGATGGAGCATTCTTAAAAGACGATGTTAACCCAACAATACTTCATTGCAAAATAGTTCATCCATAACCACAGTTGCACCACCCTTATCTGCAAGGCGTATGCAAATCTGTACATTAGCACTAAGTTCTTGAAGGGCTAATTGCTCATTATATTGCAAATTATAAAAGAATTTCCCTTTCTTTTTATTACAAAAAACTAAATCTGTAAGATAATTTCCCCACAAGTTCACAAAGGCATGCAACAGATTTGCATACGGCTTGCAGATAAGTGTGGTGCAATTGTGGTTATGGATGAAGTATTTTACAATGAAGCTGTGCTTGAACATTTGTCAAATGTGGATGTGTATTCTCATATTGATTTGCTGGATGTTAAGAGAATTATTACTGAGTTTAGTAATGAGTTGTATGATTTGTTAATTTCAGGTGTGCTAAGTTATGAGCTTTATTCATATTTTAATATAGAGGAGCAGTCTATTCCCATTATGCACGGCCTTCCTAAAATACACAAGCATAGTACTTTACCTCCCATGAGCCCGATAGTAGCTGGACAGGGGTAGATTACAGAACCTCTGGCAATATATGTGGAGGATAAATTGAGAATGGCCTTAAGTAAAGCCCCTGCTGTTTTAAAAGACACAGATGACTTTCTGGTTAATTTGTACAAATTTGCTGAGGATTTCCCACAGAAGGCAGATTTGATTATTGTGACTTTAGATGTATATACTCTGTTTACGGTAATTCCGCATGAGTATGGTTCACAAGTTTAGGCATTTTTTTGACTGCAGATATGGGGTATGGTAGATCACAAGTAGATTTGATAATTTCTTTTCTAACTGGTCTTGGAATACAATATCTATTTTTAAGGACAAGTACTTTTTACAGAAGTCAGGCATAGCTATGGGCACAGCGTGTGCCAATAGCTACGCCAACTTGACTATGGCTTTCTGGGAAGACGTACATGTTTTTAGGAATTATTTATACAGGCAGCCCATTGTCTTTTATAAAAGATTTGATGATGACATGTTTCTTTTATGGGATGGTGAGATACAGCTTTTACATGACTTTATTAGGTATCTTAACACCAGTACAGAATTTTTAAAGTTTACAGTAAATTTTTCGTGTCTGAGTATAGAAATTTTAGATGTTACTATTTGTAAAGACCCAAATGGCAATTCTGACACCAAGTTATTTAAACAGCCCTGTTGGATGAACAGCAAGTTACATCGTTGTAGTATGCACCCCCATTTTGTGTTTAGGAGCTCTATGAAATGTCAGTTCCTGAGAGTTTCTAGATTTCATACAGACTCAAAGGAATTGGATAAAGCTTTTGAAAACAGTAATGCTGGAATTCATAGAAAGAAGGTATAAGGAAGAAGAGGTCATGAAAGTATTGACCAAAGTTAGGGAGCTAAGGGAGAGTAGTGGGAGACCGTTTTATTCTGATTGTCTTAGAGGAGCACTAAAGAAGTGGATTCTAGGTTGAGACTTTAACCTATGCAAGCAATATTGGTTTTGTATGTGATATGATTAAACGCAATTGGCCAGTGTTGTTAGTAGATGAGAAAATAAAAAGTATTGTTGGGTTAGCATCGTCTTTTAAGAATGCTCCATCGTTAAAACAAAGGTTATGTTATGTAAAAAAGAAAAAGAGAGTAAAGATACCTGATAGAACAGCAACTTTTCCCTGTCGTGCATGTAAGGCATGTCCTTTTATTTCAAAGAAAAAATCCTTTGTCCATCCCACTGTAGGAGTTAAATATGAAGTAGATTTTTATGCAGACTGTACCAACATGAATTTCATTTATTTGGCAACATGTAAAAAGTGCCCTTTCTATGTAGGTATGACAAGCAGAAAGTTAAAGGACAGGGTGCTTGAGCATATAGTTGCTATAAGGAGGAATGTCTCTACTAATGCGTTAAGTATGTAAAAACTAATGAAGGTCATTCCTTTGAGTTTATGGTAAGTCTTTTATCTGAGAATATTAGGGGGTAGTATGACTAATAAGATTAAATGTGAGGAATTAAAATGGATTCTACTGCTACAGGTAAACAAAGGTTATGGGTTGAATGACGGTGTTTCTTTAAAACCTTATTTAAAAACCAGGAGGTTACTTCATTGATTAATTTGCATCTGGGTCTTGTAATTAAAGAACTATTCTTAAAGGTTCATTGGTTTAATTGCTAATTTTGGTTGTGCATTTAAATGATGGATTTTTTTGTTCATGTCATGGTCTGATGAAGTGGTATACGAAAGCGCTTACCAGTTATTAAAGTGTTTTCATTACAGCTTTGGTGCTCATATTCTTCATTTTTACTACATTTTAGAATGTTCTCAAAATTTGAACAAGTTTTTCATGATCTCATGGGTATGAATTTCTCCTTCGTGCTGCACTTTGTTATATCCAAGATCTCAGGGATAATGGCAGTCTGTCTGATTTCACTCTCTTGACAGTGTATTTTGTTCACACTGCAACATTTGCATACAAAGCTTAACTATTCTCTTATCTCAAGCTAGAAATAAGCACACATATCCCTTGCATTATAAAATAGTCTTGCCTTCTTATTCAAACTAGCAATGACACAGCGGCAGCATCATGTATCACAGAGTACAAATGTGTTTTCTGGTCTAGCTTGTTTAGACATAATGTCTAAAATAATTCTCACAGAGCACAAATACATTTTCTCGCTTAGAGTGCTTAGAAGCAATGTAATTCTATTTTTTATCCACTTATCATGGTTAATATTTGCTAACCACGAGCTAGCTTATGAAACTGTAGAGCAAAGTTGCTTGCACATCAACTATACAATACACTAAATTGTACCATGATTGTCTAGGACATGTCATTCTCTTCCAGCTGCATTGTCTCAGGACACAGTATCTGCCACTATCAGCTTATTTTTCTGACAGTACAATACCAGTAGGTATGGCTGTATGCTGCAAATAAACTTTGTCCTATAGTCCTCGGTTTAATAACTGCAGTCTCTGCTTACATAGTGTGTGGTTGAGAGCAAATCCCTTACACATACGAGTTCCCAGATTTTTCCTGAAAAACATTTGCTGTTCAGTTTATTTGGTGAAAAAAACAGGCTTTGTGTTGCAGAATGATGACGCCCTAATTGGAATATGAGATTTGACCTCTGTGTGAGACAGGAAGACATTAATGTAATCATTTGTATCACAATCAGGCATCCAAGGTGCTCAAGTCACCAATGCTGGGCAAGACCATCTGTGACTGAAGGTGACATACTGTTTTATAAGTTGTCAGTCTGTGTATTTGCAGAACTATTATGTGTACTTGTGTTTAGAAAGTTGGATTTTTTACTATGGCAATTGTATTAGTAAAATTGTGTTAAGGTACATTCAGAGTTCACTACTGTCATTGATTATGCCTCATATTTAACGTTTTCCTAGTAAAAGTTGTGTTTTTCTGGGAAATTGTTGAGGATTGCAGTAACTGAATATTGACAGGCATTTGAATTCCAGTCTTCATACCCTTAAGCATTGTACACAATAAGAGGCTATCTTTACAAGTCCTGGCAGTATGCATTTGAAAGCAACCAATCTGTAGCACAACAGTTCAGTGAGTAGTATTTCTATATCAAAGTGCTTGGTTCAGTACATGAGTTCTTGGATATGGCTCCTCTTGCACACAGGCAAGTCATCCTTGTGTCTGCATGGAGTTTTAGTTTTCACCAACATGCCAAACAGATTCCATAGCTAAATTGGTGCTCCTTCAATTTGCCTGTAACTAAGCATGCAGTGCATGTACATTTTATCTAATTTCTGCCTGGCTGGTTAGAAGCAATGTTGTGTTATCTGTGGCTATACAGTATATTAGAGGCAGACATAACTTCAATATTAAGCAGTTAAGTAATTATCTTTCAAAAATAAGCCAATAAATGCATCATAGATTATCCAGACTCTTGAGCTTCTGAGGACTTGGCAGCTCTCACTCCCCCAACTGTATAAGGGGCTTTTATCACAGGATGAGGGGGCTCATTTTTAGCTCTGGGCCTTGCCTAGTCTAAAACTAGCCCTGCTTAGAATGTTCCTATATCTTACATGGCGGCTGGGAAGAGTGTTGTAATTGTTCCATGAACTTTCATCACAATTAGAATCATGGCCTAAAACTTAATGCTAAACTATGCATTATTGTATGCTTTGGGAAGCCTTCTACCCCAGTGAACTAACACATTGCCAACATGCCCCTAAGAGCTGACACAGTTGTTCAGGATTTGGGAACTCATGTGGACAATGACCTAACTTTTGACCAATACATGTCCACTGTTGTAAGAAAGACCTTCTATACTGCATATTTTATAAACAAAGGGGGTTCATCTAGATCTAACAATGTCATTGTCTTCCTTTATTTAGTCCTCCTTAGGCCAATCACTGAGTATAACGCCTCCTTTGGCATGTATTTATCCAGACACAAGCAACGACTGTAGAGTCCACAGAGAAACCTTACTGAAGGGATACAAGGCCTAAACAATATGTCCTACATGGGCAGACTTAAAGCACATTCAAATATATTAATGTGATCATCATTTTTGTTCACTTTTCTCACAATCAGACATCAGACGTATATACAAATAGTGATCTTTTGGGGGGCAGGGCTAAGAAGGCATGCTGGGTATATATGTGTAACAAGTTGAAATGTATCACCATAGCATTTTGTTTGATCATTTTTATTCCAGTCTGAAGCTAGAAGGGTATAGGGGAGGTATCTAAAGGGGTGAGGACATGTGATTTTATACGTATGACGGCAACAATGTAAAGCATATGCTTGTGGCCATTTGTTCCTTCACTTTCCTCCCTAATACCAGAGGGGTGCATGGAAAGTAACTTTTCTTTTGGGGGGATGCATACGCTGTTTTCACATGAGCTTTATATATCCTAAGCATTTGTCTTTTCAGATTATTGGTATTTTCTGTCAGTATTGAGTATTAAGCCTTGGGCACAACTTATTTCTTCCTTGTTTGAAAATAAGATTAGATTTCTTTCCTTACTCAAGATTTTTGTTCAGGCCATCCCTGGATCACGATTGAAAAATAGTGTAAAATGCACCTTACAGCATTTTCCAAAAAATGCTTTGCAGTTATGGGCCAAGCTCTTTGTTGAGCCACTAATGTAAGATACAGTGCTTAAATGTCCACTTATGCCTAGAACTGGGCGTTCATCGTTTATTTGAAATTGGCTTAAAAAGCCTTTTGAAAAATGCCAGCATGAAAAAAGTGCATCTTGGATGGTTTCTTTGACATTTACACCTCAGAGACAAACACTGTGTGTGTGCGAAAAACACTGTGTAAGCTTGAAACTATAGAAAACCAAGTCAAGCTTTCAGTTTTGCATGTTACAACAGAGCCAGTATTCATTCAGCTGAGAGAGAGAGAGAGAGAGAGAGAGAGAGAGACTGTACTGTCATTTAATGACAATGAATCACAATTCCAGGCAAGAAAAAAACAAGAAGTTATAATCTGTAATTTTAGAGTGCCTATGTTCTGGTTAACAGAAAATATGAATTTGCAGTGATGTCCATTGCTCAGTAATGAGAGACAAGGACTACCATGAGATTAAGATATAGGGTTAGAATGTATGGGTGCTGGGTGTAGATTGTATGTTCACAGGCTGAAGTTTAGCTAACTGGAGGAAATAGAGAAATTTGTGTGTTATGGTAGTCTAAGGTTTTGACAGATACCTCTGAAGATCAATGTTATTTTTCTAGAGAATGTAGTTAGATGTATTGTACTCTCAGTTAATGCTGGTGTGTGATATACATACACACGTTTATATACATATATACATGTGTTACTAATCGAAGTAGCTCAACATTTGATACACTTGACTTTGGTGCTGGAAGATCAGAAGGCTGTAAGTTCTATTCTTGCATCAGATAGTTGAATTTATCTTTCATTTCTGACACTGCAGTTCAGCATAAGGAGGATGCAGCAGTCCTAAGTGTGCTATCCTTTGGATGACAGATTAAATTGATACCCCTTCTGGCTGCTTTGGTGGTAATGCATGTGGATTTTAAAAAACACACAGCACTTATTGGCTAAATATTCCCTAGTCAGTAAGAATACACCTCAGGTGGTCTCTTGAAAAGAGGCTTCTGGCCTAGTGGAACTAACTAGATCAACAAAGTATAAAAAAGTGTGCATCTGTGAGTGTGCGTGTTTCTGTGTATAGCATTTATCCTTGCTCTTGTAAACTAGTTGTCCCTAAATATGATCAAGAACCAATCTACTTACCTACTTAAATAAAAGATAAAAGAAATGTTCTACAACAATGCCTCATTAATAAAAACAGTTAAATAATAACTCCCTTGGAAGATGTCTGATAGAATTCATGGTGGAAAATTTTTTGCTTTTTAATTAGTAATGGATTTAGTATTTATAAATATTGCAGGATTTTTGTCTAATTATTGAAAATAATTTCTCTTGGTTTTAGAATCTAGGTTCGGAGGTGAGACCATTAAGGGAAGAGCTTACTGTTCAAAAAAATACCTTGGGGACTGTGGCAGTGATTTGGTACATGGGGATCAGGTAGGTGTCTGTGGCAGTTCTCTGTGTGCATTTTTTTTATCAGCCATCAGCTCCCACCCATAGGTTTTAAACCTATTCCTTCCACCTTTTGGCAGTCTATCAGAATCTGGTGGCAGAGGCAAAAACCCATTAAGGCGTCCCAACATCCAGGGAGACATGGAGTTTTTTTCTCTCCCTGCACTATGTACTTCCATCAGCCACTGGTCTAATTGGGATGATCCATCATCCTGGCAGCCTGAGGGTTCAACTTCAGTTCTTCCATATCTGAGCCACCCACATTGAATAGCAGATCCTAACTGTTTCTAGGCTTCAGAACTATTTGGCAATCACTTTGTTTATATCATCCAATATGGAAGCATATAGGATAGTTTTATAGTCAGTATATACTCCCCCGCCAGCCTGTTCCAAAATGCTAATCTGATGGCCCATTACACTTCATGCAGTAGCAAAATGTGGCTTTTGTGCATTGTGAAGTTAATGGGTACATCTGACATGGACACTTTCCACTACCAACTTTCAGTCCTACCTCTGCTAGGTGCCAGCTATACTGCAGAATGGGCTGCTTTCTCTGCCTCCACAGTGGGTGAGCCACTGCCAGCCTCTCACTCCCACCCTCTCCAGCTGGCTCCTCTGACACTGGGTCCCTACCTTATCCTGGATCGTCTGCAGTGCAGTTTGGGCGTATCCCCTGCATCATGGCAGCATCAGTCAAATAAGAGTATGGCTTTGGATCACAAGATAGTTGCTGAAGGACTTCAGGAGGGATTCATAATGAAGTATTGTGACTTGAAATGCAGAGTTCTGACATCCGGAAAAAATTCAGAAACTATAGGGAAGAGAGAATATCAAAAATCACTCTTCTCCTTTAAACTAGTTTTTTTTACAGTGAGCAAGCCCCTCTGTACCCCTGATGTGGGGGAGCAAACCTCCCACATCTCTGAGCTTATATATACCAATTCTGAGTTTGCCATACATAGGAGAAAAGGGAATATTCTAAGAAATGGCAGTCTTGGACTAAGCATATGGAAGTCCCGATTTTTGGCAATTCTGTCTACATACTACTTGACTTGCTCATGCAGATTCAGATTACATGTGGGGGAAATACAAACCTGTGAGCAGAATGAAGGTTTTTATACTGGATATGGTCATTTAAGTGTTCCTATGTTTTTTCACAAGAGTAATTTTATCCCACCAAAAAATTAGATTGCTATTAACATATTTGAAAACACATTATATAAGAACATTGAACATGAGTTTTATGGCTTTCTGAAATCAGGGACAGAATATAATCTAACTAAGGATGAGTGGTATGATTTACAACAGGTATGTTCATTACTGAGTAGGTATGTCTTAAAGGAGGCTGATAAGGGTGGAAAATGTGTTATTTTGGCTAAGGCACAGTATAATAGAACGGTAAAAGATTTGATCAATGAAAATGATAATTATACTGAGCTTGTTAATAACCTAGTTAAAAAATTTAACTCAGAATTATGTGCGATATTGGAGAGAGGGGAAAGGCTTGGTTTCTTGGGGAGTAAGGATGTGAAGGTGTTGTTTAAGGAACCCAGAGATCCAACATTTTATGCAATCCCCAAAATTTACAAAAATGTATCCAATGCCCTGGGAAGGCCCATAATATCAGGAATAGGCATGGAGAATGTGGGGAAACTTTTGGACTTTCAATTTAAAAGTTATTTGTCAAGGGTTCCTTCACATATTAAAAATACTAGAGGTTTATGTAAAAAAATAAAAATGTTAGTTTGGCAAGAAGGTTATTTTTGGGCTTCTATTGATGTGAGTGCTTTGTACACTAATATTGAGACCAGATGGATTTGGAAACAATGGGCAAGGTAATGGGGGAAGGACCTCATATATCTATTGTCTTTGTTAGAGTTCTGCCTAACTCATAATTATTTTAGATGGGACAAGAGATTTTTCTTGCAAAAACGAGGGAGAGCAATGGAGGCTTCTTATGCCCCAACTTATGCTGCTATTTATATGGGTGAATTTGAGAGGCGATTCATGTATTGTAATGAGTATTTTGTGAATAATGTGATTTTCTACAAAAGATTTATTGATGATTTGATTTTTGTATGTAGAGGTGAACAGAGTAAATTTTGGGATTTTATGGACCACATTAATCTTACTGAAATTCTCATACCATTTAAGCTCAGAAACTATAACATTTTTGGTTGTAGAATTTTATTTAGGTAGTGACTATGGGGTTCATTTTAAACCCTATAGAAAATCTACCTCTGTTAATAACTTTTTGCATGCAAATTCCATGCATCCACTCCATTTAATCAGGTCCCTACCCTATGGGGAATTTAGGAGAATTTATAATAATACATCAACTGTGAATTTGAAGGAGAGACATTTGAATGAGGTTCAGAATATATTTGTTGTACGTGAGTATTCTGAACCCATTTTGTTGGAAGCCAGGAATCGGGTTTTGAGAGAGAGTAAGAGATCTAATAGAGTGGTAAAAGATGAATAGTATGGGGACATGAGGCAATGTTATGGGGAGGACAGACTATTTTTTGTGACTAAATTTTCTCCATTTTTGTAGGGTTTTGGAAAAAATAGAGCATCTTGGTACATGGTATGTGATGATTTGATAGGACATTTATTTACCAAAAATATCGCCTTCTTATATGGCAGATATAACAATCTGAAAGAATTGCTGAATAGTGATGGGGTGGTAGTTAAAGAAGGAGATAGAGTAGGGTCACATACTTGTGGCAATTGTTCAGTGTGTTACAGGGTCAAAAATATAAATCAATGGGAAAATTGGGAGTTTTTTAGTTGCAACTCTTCAGGGATTGTATATATAATTAGGTGTGGATGTCAGAAAGTGAGGTGGCACATTGGACAAACAAAAAAGGGCGTCTTTGCTCTTCTGACAGGAACCCGAATGTTCACCACTTTTAGCAAACTGTCAAGCATACTATGGAAAGGAAAAATGTTCTCCCAGGAGTCAATCAGCACTAGACACCTTGAGCACTTCAGCATTTTATTATTACTTCCTAAATTACTGGAAGAAAATAGAAACCTTATTTACCTCCACAGCATCTGTGAGCACTTACAGTAGATGTTCCCCTCTAGTAACTGCTCTTCTTAGTCCATTAAGGCAGCACACTTTTTATCCATGGCACCAGCTTGACATTTATTAAAAATATTAGGATTAGCTCAAACCTACAACCTTTCAATCCTGGTTGAGTGAAACTATACTCAGATGTTATCTTTATAGTTGAAGGATTTATAGCCTTTGGCTAAGAATCATTGGGGCCTTTCCAATTGTGAAATACGCTTGGATTTGTACATACCAAAGAGGGCATTGTATTCAATGATGGGTCTGATAAATGATGACTACAGCAGTAATATGGTTTCTTTAGATCTTGAAAATACTGACTTAGAAATTAACTATACCAGATAGAAAACTTTCCTGACTATGGCAGAAAACATGATTGTTAAATGAGAGAGTTGTCAAAATAAGTGCTCAGCTCTTTTATGACTGTATCTAGTTGGAGAGGTGTACCACTTAATACATATGAGAAGGGGGTAGCTTTTTTTGCTAAAGGCTTCTGTTCTGGCCTTTTTTGCATTTAGCTTGAGACTGTTTTCAGTACATTAGGCATATGTATAGGTTCATAGGAGATTACTCGGCTAATGGCTCAAGAGGCCATACTAGACTAGCCAGTTTTACCCAGATTTTGCCAAATTTTCTATCCCTAGGGGAAATATAACAAGAGTCAGCAAGCAGGATTTTGATAATTATTACAGACTGCATCTGTCTGTAAAGGACATGGGTGCCACCCCAGGAGTGAATTTGTGATTCCTATCCATTAGTCCAGATTGTACTTGAAGATGGTCAGGGAATGGCTCTGCTTCACGTGAATAGGAAGCCTATTCCAGAGGAGGGGCAATCATTGGAATATGTATCTGTCTCTCCAGCATAATCTATTCATGTCAGAGATCAGGTTTTGTTCTTTGGAGCAGGTAACCCTCATGCAGTTTGTTTTGTGAATATGTAAAATTTGCATCAGGGCAGGGTCAGAGACTGCCTTGCAGGTCAGACACAGATCACCTCTCAATAATCGTTAGGGAACTAAATACAGTGATAGATCTTTTAACTGGTTTTCATATGACATGTTGATTATACCCTGTATTTTTGTGTGAGAAAACTCTGCGGATGCTCCAGGTGTTGCAGGTGCCTGGCAAGGTACATGCCAAAGCGTGCATTGTACTCGATTATTGGTTTGAGTACCAAGCACAGTGGACACATGGTGGTCAAATTTCAGATTACTATCTATCTGAGTACACAGATCTCTCACCACTGGGTCCACTCTCAGGGGGATTCTGTCAGTGCTGTAATTTGCAAGGGTATTTAATTTCCCAAAGGGTATTATTAGGCATGGCTGTGGCACCAGTTATTAGTCTGCATCGGACCTTTCTGTAGGATATCAATATCCTTTGGGGAGTCACTGACTATTCCCATCTTGCATCATCAGCAGACTTGGTCAGCCAAAGGCCATGTACATTTGCCTTCACATCTGATAAGTATAACCCAAACAGGAGGGTGCCCAGCACCGAGTCCTGTGGTACTCCACTCTTGTCTGGTCTCCTGCTGGATGTGGATTCCCCTACTCTAACGTGTCCTGTCTCTGAGCCTTTTGGTCATCTGGTGACGTAGAGGTTTATGCCCAATTTTGAGAG
Source organism: Protopterus annectens (assembly GCF_019279795.1). Taxonomy (NCBI): domain Eukaryota; kingdom Metazoa; phylum Chordata; order Ceratodontiformes; family Protopteridae; genus Protopterus; species Protopterus annectens. The sequence continues at coordinate 445,917,106 of NC_056750.1, read as the reverse complement.
TTTATCTAAATACCCGAGTGGGGTGCTGTGTCAAATGCCTTGATCAGGTCAAGGTAGGTGATATGCACTGCCTTACTGTCATACATGGCCTTGGTGACCTTCTGAAAGCAGTCCACCAGATTAAGCAGGCAGGACCTGCCCTTGATGAAGCTGAATGGGCTGGATTTAGAGTGTGGAGATTTCCTGACGTTATTAATCAGGTTCATGATTATTCTTTCCATAGCCCTGCATATGAGGCTAGTCAGACTTACGGGATGGTAGTTTCTTGGGTCAGATGATGGTCCTCCCTTGTGCAGATGGATGATTGTTGCTGTCCTCCACTCTACTGGGACAAGGCATGTCTGAACACTCTGATTAAATAGAAATCCAAGTGGGTCTGCTAGGTCATGTTCCAAGCTAATTAATAGGCACCTTTGGATCCCATCAGGGCCCATTGATGCTGCGTTTCTAGTTTTAGAGAGAGGAGTGATGAACCGTTCTTTTGTGATGACAGGTAAAGGAATGGTAGGGAGTATTTTATGGAGAGTGACTGGAGATAAGGGGGTTGAAATATGAACTAAATTTATCAGCCAGCAGGTTTGCTATTTCTTCCAGCTGAGTATAGGTTGTGCAATCTACAGCCAACTAAGCACATTGTTGAGTGTTTCTCATAAGAGTTTGGACATAAACTAAAAAATGCTTTGTGGTTATCCTTATCTTGGGATGCTATTATATTCTTGTATTTAGCTTCTGAAGACTTGACAAGTTCCCTGATTTGCCTATTGAGACTAATGAGGGATTTTTTTTTCTTTGTTGTGCACTCTCCCATTTATTTCTAGACAGGAATTTCTTCCTTCTGTTTTATAGTCTATTTATCCCAGGGATCCAGCAGGGTGGCTTGTTTTTCCAGCTAGACCTGGGTTTAGTTCCATCAGGTACTGCTGTTTCTATGCAATTGTTTAAGTGGTTGTACAGGGCATTCATGCATACTTCTCCATAGGCATCCATGTTTTTGAGGTGAGAGGAAGCTTTAAAATCGCCTATGCTGTCACTTAATAGAAGGCAATTTGCCTTGTAAAAATTCTCTAAGGTTTTAGGGTTAGATGGGGGTTCTACCATTTCATTTATTTCAAAGGAGACCAATTTATGATCTAATCTTACCAATGAGGACATTAGCTGGGAGGGGGAGTGCGTGCATCCCTCCTCCATATTTGAGATTACTGTGTCAAGGATATTTGAGTCCCTAGTGGGAGAGCAAACTGGCTGCTCCAGAGTGTTTGCATTGACAAAGTCCAGGAATCTCTGAGTCTGCATGTTAGTGGTCATGTATTTGTCCCAGTTTATGGAGGGTATTGCCTATGAGTAGTGTGTTGGGCTGAATGATAAGTAATTCTAGTAACTTCAAGTATGCAGAGTGATTTTCATGGATCATTGTTGAGGCCCTATAGCTAGTGATGATATGATGGGGGATTTTTGCCTATGGTCAGCTTGAGAGAGAGTAGCTCAAGCGAGTCATCCCGCTTGACCAATTTAGAGGTGTGGTTGTTTTTTATGTAAATGGAAACACCTCCTCCTTTAGTTTTTCCTTTTCAGAGGGTGGCATGAAAGTGTGATAGGCACTGTAGCCTTGCACTACTGGCATGCTTTCCTGCAGCCTTGAACCATGTCTTTGTAACTGCACAGATGTCAGCATTCTCCAGGGGAAGGAAAGCTACTAGCGACTGTAGTTTCTTGTTAAGACTCAGTCTTGAGCAGTAATACCTTCAGCATGAGAAGAATTTGTTACACTGGTAGGTCTATTGGTTTGGTACTGCCTAAAAAAGGCACTGTGGGGGTGGTTAATCCCTTGGCCAGTATTCAAAAACCTAGCTGCAACAGTGCAGACCTTCTCTGGCAAAGCAGCATGATATGTCAATCGTGTCATCCTAGGTTGACAAATACTGGATCCCCTTGGAATGACACCAATAGTAGATAAGCCAATTATTGAAGTCAATTGTCTGTATTGTATCATTCTTGGTGAGGGTAGAATGCTGCTCAATGTAAGGCTCATACTGTGACACGTTTTCAGAGAGGTCCATGATGTCTCTCTTCATATAGTCCAAGGAGGTATGTCACAAGTCATTCACACCCAAATGGACCAAGTCATACTGGTACTTGTGGTTGAGTGACCTGAGCGCCTGCATGATCTGGTGAATCCTGGCCCCCTGACAGGCAACTGACTAACCCTGTCTTTTTCCAACTTGCTGAGAGGGGTGTACGTGTGTCTCATGATGAAGTCGCCTATGACCAAAATGTTTGAATGTGTGGTGTTTTGTCCTAGGGGCTTGCCTGTAGACACACTGTGATGTGTATTTTTCCATGTAGGGGTTGGTGTTGACTTGGTTTTGTTTGCATGTTGTTTCTAAGAGCAGCATACAGGAGGTCTCTGAGGTTATGGTAAGTTACTTGTGAGTACCTCTGCACATGTGGATTTGTGTGTTGAGACTTTATTTAGTGAGGGGAAATAACGTGCTTGTGCTGACAACCTGATTGTCGTTTGATTTGTCAGTATGTGAGAGTCATGTCTTTGTTTTCATAGTGTAATTACATCTCTCACATTCTGTGTTTTTTTTGTTTCAGGATTAAGTGGGAATCGGTATACTTGAAACAGTCATTGCATTGCCACTGGTTGCCCAGGTTGGAGAAGAGTGGGGTGATTTAACTGGACTAGGATGATGGCACATGGATGAAGAATAGGTACTATACTCCATGTGAACTGCAGCTGTCCCACAAGGCGATGCTGCTCTGTGCACAACTCACATCTGTCTAGAGCAGCAGGGGACTGTGGAAGATTGTAGAGATCATAACTCTAAGGGAAATTTTAACTTGATAGCACTTATGTTTATACAAGGCACTGCTAACCACCTCTGTCTGGAGAGCACCCTAACACAAACAATGGACTTGTGTAGAAAAAGAAAAACAATTTTACAACACCAAGGCCTACAGACCAATCAGGAAAACAAACAATAAGCTTTCAGTCAGCAGCCCCCAACACAGATGGGTTTGCCACAGCACTTCTGCCACAAGAGAGCACTCAGAAAACTTTATGTAAAAAATGCTGGTTTTATAACTCATTTGCAGGAAAACCACACAATCCTGGATATTAGTGTCCTGTAAAATTAACAGGCACAATGTAATTAAGTACTACAGCAGCAGTGTGGAAACAGTTCATTGAAACTCTACTAAATAGCATACCTATGTTAGCAGATTATCAGTGAATGAGTTGATGAGTCCACCTTGCAGTCATCATCAGACTTGGCCAGCCATATTTTAAGAATATTGCTTGGATGTCTGCAAAATAAATGCCAAACAGGAAAGGGCCCATCACTGATCCCTGCGGTACTCCACTTGATACAATCTTGTGTTCAAAAAAGGTACCAGTAACTTTCACTACTTGGGATCTGTTTGATTGCCAGTTTGCAATCTGGTGTATAATGTAAAGGTTTACATTAAGTATACCTAACTTCACGACAGAGGAGTAGCTACGCCATTTGGAACCCAAGGTAAAACCTTCATTTGGTGCCCCACCCCTCATCCTGAAGAGCAAAAAATAAAATCATTCTTACCGAATCGGGCACAAATCCAGAAATTAATCAGGGACACTTAAAATAATAGTACTATTAACTTGAGTCATTACAGATTAAGAGAAAGTGCATTCATAATATACATTTTTCTAAAGTAAAGATTAAAAAGTCTATAACTCTAATTATTGTCATTAAGTGCAGTTCACCACCTGTTTCTCCAAAGGTTAACCAGCTTTAAGAGTGATTAACATGGACAGAGCATAATCTGAGTCAAAATAAAGGTCAGTTGAAAGACATGCTAAGGGGAAAGTTCACCTATTTTGAAACACAAACCACTTACTTCCACATTATGTCCACCTGGCAGCCACCCCTCCCCAAGTCTGCAGCGGAGTAGTAGAAGATAATGGAATGACAGAATACAAAAAAGGGAGGTGGTGTAGCACTCCTTTACTCGGCATCCCTCTTAGTCACCCCCTATACCAAACCCTTTCCCAAATTTGGCAAGGCAGAAATACCAGCCCTACTCCACCTAAACAAGCATAAACTCATATTTCTTCTCTCCCTCTATATTCCCCCTGACGACAATATCTCATCCCTTGAAGATATTCTCTCCTTGGTCTCTACCAACATTACTCATGAAACCATAATCCTGGGGGACATGAACACAAACTGGGTGACAATCCAGTCTCCCTCTAACTCACTCAATATTAACTTATATAACTTTTCACAACTAATCAATTCCACTACAAAGCCTTCCAAGAACGTCATTACTGGAACCACAATAGACTGGATTCTAGTATCCCATCCTCACTATATCTCTGATAGTTGTATTCTCCCAGACCCACTAGCTGAACATTTCCCCACTTTTGCCCATTTCCCCTCTTCTATATAACTAACTCACACCTATATTTCCCCTTGTTGCCTAAAAAACTTCAATGCTGACACCTTCTCAAATGCACTAAAAAGCACAAACTGGAACCCATTAAAAACTCTTTCCTTAGATAATGCTCTATCCTACTTTAACTTTATTTTCACAAACCTGCTCAACTCCTCTGCCCCTCTAAAAATAAAACTTATAAAAAGTAACTCTTTACCCTAGATAATCAAAAAAAACACCTTAGCTACTATGCGACTCCGTGACAAAACCTGGACACGTTACCACAAAAATAAAACCACTATCGCCCTAAACGAATATAAAACACTACAAAATAAAGTAAAAAAACATATTACCATAGACCCCAAAGCCTATTTCTCCACTCTCCATACCAACCACACCACCAATCCCAAACTATTTGGAAAGGAATCTCATCTCTCCTCAACTCGGGGAAAAAAAGAAAACCCTTGCCCGAACCCAGATGCCTCTGACATGGACTTGGCCACACAATTTAACTCTTTCTTCACAGAGTCCATAAGCAAGCTAACATCATCCTTCACCAGCACCTCTACAACCCCTCCTCAGCATGCTCCCATCCCTTCCTCCCCTACCATCCCTTGCCCCCAACCTCCACCTTTCTCTATCAATCCCATCTCTATATCCACCATAAAAAAACTTCTCCTAAAATTAAAACCTGGTTCCAATGCCCCTGATGAAATTCCCTCCTACTTCCTAAAAGTAGCCACAGAAGCCATTGCTCTCTCTATCAGCATACTAATTAATCAGTCTAGCTCAGAAAGCCAGGTCCCCCAGCTCTGGAAGAAGGCCTTTATTATTCCTCTCCATAAAGGTGTCAATAATAATGACATCCCAAACTTTCACCCTATCACCATCCTATCCCCTATTTTTAAGCTACTTGAAAAGTGTATACACCAACTCTTACCCTACCTCATCAATAATCAGCTTCTTACCCCCACACAACATGGCTTTAGACCAGGTCATAGTACCTCCACTGCCCTCCTCTCCTTCATAGAAACAATAAACAAAGCCCGCGACTCTGGCCACTTTGTATCCACTCTTTTCCTTGACCTCTCTAAGGCATTTGACACTATTTCCCACAACCTCCTCCTTACCAAACTTCCTCTACCCAGTGGTTCTCAACCTACCTCACAAAGAGGCAACAAGCAGTTAAATGTATAAAAGCTACCACCTCACCCTTCCTTAATAAATCCACAGGCGTCCCCCAAGGTTCCATTCTAGGCCACCTACTATTCAACATATTCATAAATTATTTCTTCCAAGCCATTCCTAACTGCAGTCTCATCCAATATGCCAGTGATTCTACTATAATCTGGTGCTCACCTTCCATCACAACTCTAAACAATCTAACACAAGCCACCTTTTCTTCCAATGAATAGTGGATGCTCGACAACCATCTAGCCTTTAATGCAAACAAAAACGTATGTTATTCAATGCATCCAAAACATCTTCCCTATACAAACAATCCTTCATAATTACCAACAATAATGATACCACCTTAGAACTAGTCTCTGACACAAAATTACTAGGGTTTATCATTGACAATCAACTAAAATTTGATAAGCATCTATAAGCAAATATCAAAAAACCCCTAAAAAAAGTAGGTATGCTCTACTGCCACAGTCGCTTTATCTTTCCCACCACCAGGATTACACTAGCTAATACATATCTCATCCCATTCATTTTATATGGTGCATCTATCCTAACCAGCCTACAATCTTCCCTCAAAACAAAACTCTCATCCACATTTGTGGCTGGTCATAGAGCCTCTTCTCACCACTGTAATTCCCTTCACCAACTAAGTTGGCTAGACTTACCAAACTTCTTCACATATACCCAGCTCATCCAAGCACAAAAACTCATTCATAACCCATCTCTCTGCCCCTCCCTAGCAAATACCTTTGAAATGCATAAACCAGATAGACTCCTAAGATCCAATTCCCAAAACCTAATTAAATTGCAAAAACCATCACACCCTGCTGGGAATCAATTGATGTCTTCCTCTCTTGCACGCCTCTGGAACTTTCTCCCTTCTCCCATCCACACCACCAGTAGTCTATCCTTGTTTAAAACCTCACTGCACTCGCACCTTACTTCACAATGGAAATGCTCTTGCTCTCATCCATCCTAATTCTATCACACTTTCTTCCTAACTTTCCAAACTTCGTTGCCTGTCACTACCTCGTAAAGTTTTACATCCCTTGGGACATATTTGACTAATGACTAAAACAATACCTCATTGTAATTCCCTAAAAAAAAATATTACTTACTGAATTAACCTGATGTCATTTTCCTAATGAAAATCTTTGTTTATTTCTGTATTATGTAACATCTATTTGAAATGTTCAATATGGGTTTGTACTATACAAAATTTGTATTTAACATTTAATTGAAATGTATATTATGGAGTTGTGCTCTTTCTGTACTATGTATTTATATTTCTCTGTATTTCTCTGGAGTTCTTCTCCCCAGGACTCCATTGAAAGTGGGCTCCTTGTAGCCCAATGGACTATCCTGGAAAACAAACTGCAAATAAATAAATAAATAAAATAGCCCTCATAAGAGGCAAAAAAACCCTCTACAATACCCTGTTCCATGGATACTGTAATAATTTCTACTTTCACTAATAAGATATATTACACAAGAAAGATGTTGCTTCACAGCTGGATTATCTCTGGTAATCTTATTTGTAGAATTGATATCCAGATTCTAGCCTGGATTTAGATAGAAATAAATATTTTTTATTGTTACTTTGTATGAATATCACCAGGTGCCTGCTGACTGACTGAGACAGAGATGGGCTGTATATATATTTTTTTCTTTTCCTAGGCCCCAGATACAAAACAGCAGGTTTCCCAATTCGGTCTGGCTACTCACTCCTGTTGTGTGTTTTACAGCAAAAAGAAAAAAAAAAAGAATATTCAAAATGCAGGACTGAGCTGAGTGCTCCAATAATTTAAAAAGGAACAAGATATATATACATACATACATACATACACATAGTGCCAAACAAGCACTTGAATCAAATTGTTTAAGCCCAACAGCAAGCAAACAAACAAACAAAACGATTAATGGGTACCTCATTCATTGTGGGTGACAAAGATAATGCTCTGTGACTGCATTCTTTGTATTGCCCCTTCCACCTACCCAGCCAATCAGAAGTCTTTGCAGCAGTGTTGGAGGCTGATCCCTTAGGTAAAACATAAGGATGAGCAGACACCCACTCAAGATGACTTGTAAAGGGGCAGGAAGTAGTCAGGAGTCTGTCTCTTTTTAGGACATTTTAGTTGGGTCTCCTGCTTGCCTTAGTAAAAGGTAAAATATACGTATGTATATGTGTGTAAATGTGTGTGTGTGTTTGTGTATGTGTGTATATATATATATATATATATATATATATATATATATATAATATAAACAAATGTAAAGACATACATTTTTTTTGCTCAAAATGCACCCTTTGAAGATGATGCAAAAGTGGCTTCCCCTTTCTCCCTGCCCTTTCTATTCTACTACTTCTTAATAAAACCAGCAAGAGAGAAGTAGAGAAGTTTACAAGGTTCTAGAAACATTACCTGCCCTTTACAAAACCAAACTGAGTGGGGTATAGATCAGTTTAGTTGCCTATGTCTGTATAAATGAGTCCTGCTTTGATATGTTCCAAGGTTTTACATACAAGTCTGGTGAGGCTGATGGGCCTGTAATAATTTTGGTGTGTAGAGGGGTTACAGTCACTGTTCTTCAGGCATCGGGAACAAACCCTGTGCTTCATCTGAGGCTGAACATTTAGGACTAAAGCTCTGACTTGATAAGGAGCTGTGGCTTACTCCACAGGTATATGATGTGAATCTTTACATGTTTGTGTGCCAGCTGTGTGACACTGAATTTTGGTTAGGCTCCTTAATGGTCCCCTGAACTGCATACCTAGTAACGATTCATGAAGTAGAGGCTTAGGTAGTGCATACTTGGCACTAATTAAAATTCCACCTTTTACATTATCTGGTCCTGTAGAAGCATTATTTTTGCCCTTGATGGGGATTCTAAGACTTGCTCCAATGTGATTACAGGAGAAATTAAAATTTCAGGGATACTGGATGCTGCAATTTGGGTAGGTGTGGTGAAGTAACTCTAAATTGTTTGTTAATGTATTGGCTATATATCTAGGACTAGAAAGTGTGATAATTATGTATGAGCTCAGTGACTTATTGAATATTATTCCTTATCTTCCTAACATAACTGGAGAACAATTTGTAGTTTCCTTTGGCAGCTGTAGTGACCTTTAGTACTGTGCTTCACATTTTCTAATAGTGCTTTTAAATTCCTCACTAGCATGCATCAGTGTGGCCTTATGGTGAGGTGGAGCGGGATTTGTTGCAACTTTTCATTAGTTTCCTTTTGTTATACAATTTATTAATACAAGAGTTCCACCCGAGAGGTTTATTCCGGAATTTACCATTATATTAAAATGGACATGAACAGACTATTATACGCAGTTATTTAGATGCTGGTAAAAATTGTCGGTGAACGTACAGCCATTTAAGCTGAGCTCCTTTGCGGGGGAATGTTGTGAATTTTGTCTAGGTCTTCTATAACCTGAAGTAGATTTACCATGGAGAAGTTACTAACCATTGTTTCATTAAGTAGGAGTGGCACCATTAAGCTTGAATGAGAAGGTAATTGAGTTGTGGTCAGATTTAATCAGGAGTAAGGAGATGTTTGGAAGGGTACAGGTGGAAGTAGGATGGTAAGGACCAGGTCAGGGATATTAGAGTCTCTAGTGTGTAGTTTTACAATTTGCTGCAGTTTGTTGCTATTAATAAAGTCTGAAGTACAATTTTACAAGTGTTCCAGTCCATGCTTGGGGAATTGCAGTCCCCTAGGAATAAGGTATTTGGTTTAATGTTTTGGATTTGTTAATGGTGATTTGAATCGCCAGGGTAATCTGACGTAGGGTGGTGGTGTTTCTGACAAATACAGATATTCCTCCACAATTACACTAGGTCTTGAATCCATGACCAGTACTACATCCTGGTATAGAGGGAGTACAAGGATTGTACTAAACATATCTCAGCAATTAAACAGAAATAAGTGTGTTCAAATTTCAGGAGGGTCTCATGTTCTGGCATTTTTCCATTTAGACTCCCAGCATTGAGTAGTGCCACAATCATATCTGAATTTGGGTTAGGTTTGCTATATCAGAATGTCAGGGAGACTTTGCCTAAAAAATATGTACTACTGAGGCAGGAAGGCTTGAGATAGTGTGTAGAAGACCTGCATGAGAGGTGTAAGTCATTTCTGGCTAAATAGGAAGTCTTGCCTACCATATCATCCCAGGCGGACACATCCTGGATTAGAATGACAACTATTTAGTCAAATGTTAAAGCCAGTTGTCTTGACTTTGTATCTCGGTATGATTCTTGATGAAGGTGAGACAGTACTGAAGTCCAATGCCTTTCCTGTATCGAACAAGCCTTGCTGTATGTCTTTCTGCGTGGAGCGCCTCACATTATTCACTTCCAAGTGGGCCCAACCCACGGATATAAGTCATATGTTTCATAGTTTCATAGGAACTTGCTAGGTTATCAACCTATGGAGATTTTTAGAAGCATAGCCCTGCTTTCCTCCTGATGTTTTTAGCTTCAGTAATTTAAGTGCACATAACCCAGAGCCATACAGAACATTTACATGCTGCTCCATCCATAAGGGAAAGGAGTGCTAAGTGGTTTGTAGGATGACGGTTATCAAGAAGAGGAGGAGGAGTGTGAGGGCAGCACCAAGGATCAAGTGGTGGAAATTGAAAAAGGGTAATTGTGAGGTGGAGTTCAGGGATGAGTTAAGGCAGGCACTGGGTGGCAGTGAACAGTTACCAAATAGCTGGGTAACTACAGCAGAGCTAGTAAGAGAGACTGCTAGAAAGGTGCTTGGTATCACATCTGGACAGAGGAAGGACAACAAGGAGACATAGTGGAGGAATGAGGAAGTACAGGAGAGTATACAGAGAAAGAGGTTGGCAAAGAAGAAGTGGGATTGTCAGAGAGATGAAGAAAGTAGACAGGAGTATAAGGAGATGAGGTGCATGGCAAAGAGAGAGGTGGTGAAGGCTAAGGATAAGGCATATGAAGAGTTGTAAGAAAGGTTGGACACTAAGGAGGGAGAAAAGGATCTGTACCGATTGGCTAGACAGAGGGACCAAGCTAGGAAAGATGTGCAGCAGGTAAAGGTGATAAAGGATAACGAGGGAAACATACTCACAAGCGAGGAGAGTGTGCTGAGGAGATGGAAAGAGTACTTTGAGGGGCTGATGAATGAAGAGAATGAGAGGGAGAGAAGGTTGGATGATGTAGGGATAGTAAATCATGAAGTACAATGGATTAGCAAGGAGAAAGTAAGGATAGCTATAAAGAGAATGAAGAATGGAAAGGCTGTTGGCCCAGATACCTGTGGAAGCATGGAGGTGTTTAGGTGAAATGCCAGTGGAGTTTTTAACCAGATTGTTTAATGAAATCTTGGAAAGTGAGAGGATGCCTGAGGAATGGAGAAAAAGTGTTTTGGTACCGATTTTTAAGAATAAGGGTGATGTGCAGAGCTGTAGTAACTACAGAGGGATAAAATTGATCAGTCACAGCATGAAGTTATGGGAAAGAGTAGTGTAAGCAAGGTTAAGAAGGGACGTGATGATTAGTGATCAGCAGTATGGTTTCATGCCAGGAAAGAGCACTACAGATGCGATCTTTGCTCTGAAAGTGTTGATGGAGAAGTACAGAGAATGTCGGAAGGAGTTGCATTGTGTTTTTGTAGACTTGGAGAAAGCATATGATAGGGTGCCTAGAGAGGAGTTGTGGTATTGTATGAGGAAGTCTGGAGTGTCAGAAAAGTATGCAAGAGTGGTACCGGATATGTACGAGGGTAGTGTGACAACGGTGAGGTCTGCAGTGGGAGTGATGGATGCGTTTAAGGTGGAGGTGGGGTTACATCAAGGATCAGCTCTGAGCCCTTTCTTATTTGCAATGGTGATGGACAGGTTGACAGACGAGATCAGAAAGGAGTCCCCATGGACTATGATGTTTGCAGATGACATTGTGATCTGTAGTGAGAGTAGGGAACAGGTGGAGGAGACCCTGGAGAGATGGAGATATGCTCTAGAGAGAAGAGGAATGAAGGTCAGCAGGACTAAGACAGAATATATGTGTGTGAATGAGAGAGATGATAGAGGAATGGTGAGGATGCAAGGAGTAGAGGTGGTGAAGGTGGATGAGTTTAAATACTTGGGGTCAATAGTTCAGAGTAATGGTGAGTGTGGAAGAGAGGTGAAGAAGAGAGTACAGGCAGGATGGAGTGGGTGGAGAAGAGTGTCAGGAGTGATTTGTGACAGACGAGTACCTGTAAGAGTGAAAGGGAAGGTCTACAAGAGGGTGGTGAGACCAGCTATGTTATATGGGTTGGAGACAGTGGCATTGACAAAAAGGCAGGAGTTTGAGCTGGATGTGGCAGAATTAAAGATGTTAAGATTTGCACTGGGTGTGATGAGGGTGGACAGGATTAGGAATAAGTATATTAGAGAGTCAGCCCAGGTTGGAAGGTTTGGAGACAAAGCCAGAGAGGCACGATTACATTGGTTTGGACATGTGCTGAGGAGGGATGCTGAGTATATTGGGAAAAAGATGCTAAGGATGAAGCTACCAGGTAACAGGAAAAGAGGAAGGCCTAAGATAAGGTTTATGGATGTGGTGAGAGATTACATGCAGGTGGTTGGTGTGACAGAGCAAGATGCAGAGGACAGGAAGAAATGGAAACAGGTGATCTGCTGTGGTGACCGCTAGTGGGAACAGCTGAAAGAAGATGATGATTTGACATTTGTTTACTTGGAAAGTCTGACTGGACAGAAGTCCATTGTCAGCGGAGGCTCTCGGAGAAAAGCTCCATTAGATACAAAAAACAAACATTACAAAAATATAACATTAACATATTTGGTTCAGGGTAAAATAGTCGAAAGTGCAAATGACTATCTTATACCTAAATAATATTCAAAGATGATATAATATAAAAGCATTTACATACAGAGAGTAAAACAGGATAAGATTGAAAAGTTATGAAATAAAAGTACATAGCAAAATTTAGAAAAATAGTGAGTAAGGTATTGTAGTTGTAATTGCAGTGGTGGTTTTGCATATATACAATAGATCTGGGAGGAGAATTAACATAAAAGTAGATAGAAGATTCAGAGAGAAAGACGGGAAAGGACTTCTGAGGGAGAGGGAATGTAAGATGAGATGGATTACAATAATGGCAAAGATGAGGTGAGGAATATAAGAAGGATGAAGATTAGCCAGGAGGCAGACAAGAGCAAAGACTTTGCTAGGTGAGCCTTGAGAAGTATTTTGAAATGTGAGGGGTTGGGATTAGTTAGGATGTACTTGAGGGACTGAGTTCCAAATCTTAGAGATCTGATTGGAGTAAAGAGAGTCTCCATAGTTATTTGCTTTTGTGACTTGTAGTAGAAATCTGTCAGAGGATCTCTGGTGTCTTTTATTGGATTGAGGTTGTATTAGCCGTGGAGGGCAGGGCACTTATCTGGTTGATAGAGTATACCATGAGCTGTTATAAGTTGGGAAACTATTAGGAGATTGGGTAGTTCTAGTCAGTTTAGTTGGCATAGAGCAATGCAGTGATGAGATCTATATGGGGAGTTTGTGGCTAATCTAGCAATTTTATTATAGGAAGCATCTAGTTTTGCTAGGTCTGTTTTCTTTAAGTTGTTGAAGATAGGAGAAGCATAAAGTAAGGTAGAGAGTGAGTGAGTCCTAGCCATAGATTGTCTTCTTCCGTATAGTGAGCCAAGTTTTATATGAACTTTTTTATGATTAAGGACAGATGAATATTAAATTTCATATCAGCTGTAACACCAAGTAGCTCGATATGAGATACTGACTATAGTGATATCATCGGATGAATGTATTTGAAAGGAAGACAAAGGTCCTGAGGTTTTAATTGAAAATAACATTAGCTTAGTTTTTTTGGGACTGAGAATTCATTGATAGTCCGAGAGCCAGGATTCTACAGCTGAGAAAAACTCCTGAGTATATATGTTGGAGTTGAGAGTGAGGGTGCTGCACATATGAGTGTGGAGTCATCTGCATACTGTATGACTGTATCAAGATGGGTAGCAGTATGGAGCTTGTCGGTGAAGTGCCCATGGATGAAGTATTCTTAGTTTTTGAGAGGGCTGAGACAACATGTTCCATACTAAGTAAAGGGGTGGGCGAGACTGTGAAACCTGTAAAATACCTATAACTGTGAGTAGAGTAAAATTTGCATTGAAGTTGTTGGCTTAGATATTAGCTATTTCCTTTGGGTAAGAGAGTAGTAGTAGTATTATAGCCTAGCTTCCGACATTGTTGGGTACTAGTTCTTAACTTCCTGATATAATTGAAGAAAGATTTGTAGTTAGTTTTGGTTGTAGTGGCTATTTCAATTTCATACTCAGCTTTGTGTTTCCTAATGATTCCTTTACAGCTCTGTTAGTTTGCTTAGTTGTGTGCTCTAAGGTAGGTAGAATGCGACATCTTATAAGCATTAAGCATTTTTTTACTCTTGTTATTGTATAGTTTATTTATACTGGTATTCCACCACAGAGGTTTGTTTTAAATGTCTCATATTTGGTGTGGATAAGGACTACCTTTATCAATACAACTATTTAAGTGAGAGTAGAACATGTAGCCATAGGTAGCAACTTTACCAATGGGATTTTTCAGAGGAGGATTACAACAGAACTTAAGTCATCAATTAACTGAAAAAGGTGTGCTTTTGAGAAGTCCATAAACATCGAGCTTATTTATAGGGAAGTACCATCAGTTTTAAAGGAAGAAGTCACTAAATTATGGTCTGATTTAAGAAGGCATGATGATACATATGTAGTTGTTTTAATTAAGTTGTAGTAGAGGAGTAGAGGTTAAGATCTCTCCGAGCAGGTGTTTATGCTGATACTGAACTTGTGGATAAGCAGTAGATATAAGCAAAAATAGGCTCTGTTGGGACTTTGTAAGTGAGGCTGAGACAGCCCCTCAGTAGCCTGTATAATAATGAGAAGAGGGACAAGACTTTGAGATAGTTAGTGTAGATTTTATAATTTAGGCCCTTGATTTATGTTAAGTGTTTTAATAGGTACATGAAGGGGGCATTATACTCAGTGATCAGCCTAATAAGTGCTGAATACAGTGGAATGATCACATTTGTGGACATAAATGCCGTAACCTTACTAAAAATGTGTGCAATGAAAAAGAAATTTTTACAACAGTGGATACATGATAATCAATGGACAGTTTGTTGTCCATGTAGATTCCCAGACCCCTGACTACCAGATTGATTTTCATGGGTGTGTTGCCAGTGAGATAATTACAGGAGATGTCATTCTTGCCAAAGGAGACTATTATACATTTTTTAGCATACAGTTTTAGTTCATGGTTATGACATTAGCTACTTGTCTAGAAAAGGCCCTCTTGGTGTCCTCTGAAGTTGATGAGAGCACCAAGTTTACAGTCCTATACAAACATTGTCATCCATGAACTGTTACCATTTAGATTTAGGCTCTAAGAAGTAAATGCCAGAGGGGAGTGGTCCAAGCACTGAACCCTTTGATACACCATTAATTGCAGGTCTTTTGGAGGAGGTAGAGACATTCACACTAATTTCTTGAACTCTATTTGTGAACCAACTTGCTAACCAATGAGTTACACAGGGATTAGCTTTTAGCTGGGAGAGCTTATCAACAATACCTGAATGTGGGATTCTTTTGAATGCTGTTGCAAGGCCTAGATATGTGGCATGAAATGATTTTTCCATCATCATTTGCTTTAGTAACCTTTTCAGAGACATTAACCAGGTTAAGCAGGCATGATATGAACTTAACAAAACCAGACTGGCTTGAGTCAAAAGTTTGTAGGTTACCTGTGACCATATTCATTAGTTTCATAAAGATACTCCCCATAGCCCTACAGATGATGCTGGTCACATTTATGGGTCTATAATTACACTGGTCAATTGATGCCCCATGGTTTTTAGGGGTATGGCTGTTGCTGACCTCCATTTGTCTGGCAAAAATGCTATTTGTCTGCTGATATTGAATAACCTCTGTGTGTAGGGGGGGGGTAGGTTCACCTCTCCTGTTTCAGCCTGGCCATTAGGCAGCCTGGCATGTTCCCTGTCCCCATAGAAGCAGTGTTCCTGGCCTAGGAAAGTGTTTTGAAGACTTGTTCTAGGGAGATTTGAGGGCATGTAGATGTGGGTATGTGACTTGGGAAAGTAGGGGAAGAAAGGATGATGAGGTTAGAGTTAAATTTATCTACGTCTATATTGGCTATGACCTCTGGATCAGAGTATGTTACATCATTTACTGTTGGCTTTGTGCAGGGCTGGGTATTGTTTCTGAAGTTTGTGACCTAGGTAAATTGGGCTTTTTGGTTTTATTTTGCTTGAGTGGCAATTTTTACCTTACATCTAGCTTTTGTTGATTTGATCAGGGATACAAATTCCTTGTTAAGTTTAGCAAGAGCATTTTTGAAATCCTGAGAGAACATTTATTTTATGCAAGAATTTTTTTTTTAGCTTTTTTGTAGAGATTGTTTTTATATTTGGGCTCCACCATAGGGATTTATTTTTAAATTTGGCTTTGTATTTACTTTGTAGGGTGACATATGTACCTATTCGTAAGTGCATAAAATCTGGCAGTAAAGGATTCCACATACACAGAGGGGTAATCAGATTGAATGGAGATGTTAAATTTAGCAAGGTCATCAGTCCATTTTCATAGATTAACCTTTGTATAATCGCTGAATACTGAGGTATTTGAAGATGTTTCTAGCTTCAGTCTTATGGGGAATGTGACTTATTTATGGTCCAATTTGACTAGGGAGAGAGAAAAGCTGTCCCATATTGTTAAGGACCCAGTCCTGGATTTTGTCTCGTTTAGTTGGAATGCAGATAACTGGTCCAGAGAGTTTGTATTTATATAGTCCAGAAATCTGTGAGCATAGATGTTAGGGGATGTGCAAGTTTCCCAGTTGATGGATGGGTAGTTAAAGTCCCCTAGGAAAATGGTGTTTGACCTAATGTATAGGGATGCCATAGTAGTCAGGTAGGAGGTATGGGTCAAGGGGAGGCATGGGGGGGTCCTATAGTTAATTATGATGTGATAAAGAGTTTTGGTAATGGTAGGTTGGAAGTTGAACAGTTGCATGGTATCCTGTCTAACAAGCCTGGTGATGAAATGCTATGACTCTAGTGACACTGCCACCTTTTTGTGCTCTCTTGTAGTGCTATAGGCCTGAACAGATGATAGGTGTTGAAACCCTGCACTGATGGGGTGCTGTCAAAGGTCTTGAACCACATCTCCATGATGTATATATTGATGCATTCCAAGGTAAGTCATGTCTTAGAGAGTGGAGTTTTTCTATAGAGGCTCCTAGTACTGAGCAGCAATACTTTTATGTTACTAGGATTCTGTTTTAAGTAAGAAGCCTTTGAAGACTGACACTGCTTAAAAAGGCACTATATGGGTAGGCAAGGTTTTAGACAAGATCATAAGAGTTTACTAGGCTATCGAACTGGAGGCCATTTCAAACCTAGCTGTTTCATCCCAATGTAATAGCAGAGATACACTAGTCAGTGCCCAGGACTGCATTTAGTAATGACTGCCCATGTCCAGGGGGGTTGTGGGCATTATCCCCAGTAAGATTTTTACAGTGCCCCATCCACTTGGTCAGACTCCTTTTGAACAGTGTCATTGAGGTTTTCTGTGTCACATGAATTGGCAGAATATTCCAAAGACGTGTCAGATACTGGGAGACAAATCTGTCCTTTCAGCATGTCCTATTTAATTTGCAGGCCAAATTTAGGTCCCTGGAATGGGTAGCTCTAGTGTCATTTAATTTACGGATGTGCAGCAAGTTCATTAGATTTGGGTCTGTGATTGCTTTGTAAGCCAGGCATAAGTCTTTCCTAAGAAGTCTATATGATACAGAATATAGTGATAGGGACTTTAGCTGGTCTGTGTAAGGCATGTGCTAGAGTTCCTTAATGATCTTTGTTAGAAAGCTCTGAGGTTGCTCCAATTGCTGCAGGTGCTTTGTATGGTACATGCCGAATGGGGCATTATACTCTATTAGGAGCCTGATTAGTGCCAAGTATAGATGGGTTATAATCTCTTTTGCTCTCGAGGCGATGCCTTTACTAATCAAGTGTGCTATGTAGAAAGCCTTCCTGACTACAGTATACACATTGTGGTCAAAGTTAAGGTCACAGTCAATTTGTGATCCCAGATCCCTAACCACTTAATAGGTACTTGGGGTATTGTTGTTGTTTTCATAGTGTGAAGGGACATTGTTTTTGTTGAAGAGAATGATGATGCATTTCTTTGCATTCACTTTTAGACCATGACTGACACACCAGTCATTGGTCTGTGTAAGACCCTCTTGGAGTATACTGACATCATCTGGGAATTCAATAATTGCACCTACAGTAGTTTTCAATCATCCGCAAACTTGGTCAGCCACAACCTCTTAGTTTTGGCTTGAACGTCTGAGAAGTATATACCAAACAGTGTGTGTGTGTGTGTGTGTGTGTGTGTGTGTGGGGGGGGGGCATTGTGGCATCTTGCTGGTGACAGGTCTGCTGGTTAATGTGGAGTCACCCACTTTGCCAGTGAGTGTGTCCAGTTTGTGAGCCAGTTGGCAACCTGTCTTGCAACAAAGAGGTTTACATTCAGTTTGCTAAGTTTATTAGTAATGTCTGAGTATGGGATTGTGTTAAAAGCCTTTGCCAAGTTGAGGTATGCTACGTGTACAGATTTGCCCTTGTCAGTGGCTCTGGCCACATTTTTGAAGAAATTCACCAGATTTAACAGGCAGGATCTACCCTTGATGAAGCTGAATTGGGTTGTATCCAGGGTTTGGACCTAGCCTGTGTCTTTATTTATGAGGTCTATAATGATACGTTCCATGGCCTTACAGATGAGACTGGTCAGACTTGTGGGTGTATAATTCCCCGGGTCTGTTGCTAGACCACATTTGTGGAGGTAAATAACTGTTGCTGTTCTCCATTCTGCAGGAACAAAGCCTGTAGTTAACTTGTGATTGAAGAGTACTTAATGTTGCTGCTATTTCTTGTTTTAGTCTGTTTACAAGACAGTCTGGGATGATGTCTAGTCCTATAGAGGCTGTTTTATTTTGCCTTAGACGAGGCTTTAATGACCTGCTCTTCAGATATGTAGGGTGGGGGGAAAGTTTAGGACAAGGCTTGTGATAAGTGTGGAGGGGATAAGGGAGTGAAATTTTCACCAAACATTTCCGTTAACAGGTTTGCTATCTCTGTGGGGTCAGTTTGTGTGATACCATTAATCACTAGTTAAGCACACGCTTAGATCCTACCTTTTATGCTACAAATGTAACTGTAAAGGCCTTTTGGTTATCCTTGGCTGTGCTTGCCAAGTTTTTCTCAGAGATGCCCTTCGATGATTTCACATGCTATCTTATCTGTCTGTTGAGACTGAGGCAGGTGCTTTTCCAGATGTGGGGGCCTACGTTTGTTTTCTTAGGCAACAACTTTTTGCATTTGTTGTAAATATTGTTGATACTGGATGTCCACCATGGTGGCTTGTTTTTACTTGGGGATCTACCTTTGATTTTTTTCTGGTACAGACAAGTATATACACTTATACAGGTGATTTGTATAGGGCTTTAGTGTAAGCTTTGGTGTAGTTACCACTTCCAGCTGGGGGTAGGGCTTGGAATGTATTTATACCTTCCCCTAGGAGGGTATAGCTTGCCTTAGTGAAGATTATTAGTCTGACTTCATCTTTTGTGAGTTCTGGTGTTAGTGCCAGCTCAAAGGTGACTGATTTGTGGTCAGATTTAACTAATAAGGGCCCAGCAGTTGCAGCAATGCATCTGTTTGTCATGTTAGTGAGGACCAGATCTACTATGTTT
This sequence comes from Protopterus annectens, assembly GCF_019279795.1. Lineage (NCBI taxonomy): Eukaryota > Metazoa > Chordata > Ceratodontiformes > Protopteridae > Protopterus > Protopterus annectens. Next base: position 445,897,673 of record NC_056750.1, on the reverse strand, counting down.
GTTTCCCTTGTCTGGTTATGGATAATTTGTTCCTGGGCATTTGAGTTAACAAAGTCAAGGAACTTTTGCAGTAGTGAGTTAGGGCTAGAGTAGGTTTCCCAGTTGATGGTGGGATAATTGAAATCCCCAATAACCAGAGTGTTAAGGAATATTTGGATTGACTCCAGTTTGGTCAAGTAGGCTTTGTATGTATCATGACCCATGGAGGAGATCTATAACTGACTATGACTTAAATGGAAGTCTTACCCACAGTAACCTGAACTTGGAGTAACTCTAAGATGGGAGGTGCATTTATCTCTAATATAGATAGAAACACTGCCTCCTTTGGTTCTCACATGTTCGTTTTGTGGTCTAAAGGTGTGGAAGGCATTGTAGTCTTGCAAGGTCGGGGTACTCTCTGAGGCCTTGAACCAGGTTTCTGTAACTGCATAGACATCTACATCTTACAGTGACAGAAGTGCTTCCAGGGTGTGCAGTTTTGTTTTAAGCACCTAGCGTTTAGCAGCATGATCCTTATTTTGTTATGATTGGCAAATTTTGCATTAGTAAGTTTGTTTTCTGGTCCTTGCCTGAAAAAGGCACTATGGGGGAGGCAAGAGCCTTTGCCAGCACCTGAAAGCCTAGTGGTGCCAGGTGCAAACCATCTCTGGCAAAGCAGCGAGTGTTGTCAACCATGACTGGATCCCCTTGAATGACACCAAAAACTAAGCCAATAATTGAAATCAGTCATTTTTTTTAGTTTATACTGTGGCATCTTTCTAGGTGAGGGTAGTATGCTGCAAAAGGCTAGGGACATACCTGTCTGGGACACTTGCTCCTAGAGCTCAACTATGTCTCTCTCTCTATATAGTCCAGTGAGGTACGTCTCGGGGTCATTCACACCACCATGAACTATGACAGAGTCATAATGGTACTTGTTGCTGACAGGCTTGAGTGCATGCATGATCTGATGAATCCTGGCACTAGACAGGCAGCTGACCGTGACTTTCTCCTCGTCCAGCCTGGTAATTGGAACATCCATGTGTATCACTATGGAGTCTCCAGTGACAAGAACATTTGGGTTTTGAGTGTTATGCCTTATGGGCTTGGTAGATGAGACACTGGTGTAACTATGTGTCATGGGTGCTGTGGGAACTGTTAGTTGTAGCAGTCTTGTGTTTTGGATGTCTCTGTTTCGGTAAGTTTTTTGAGAGAACCTCGGTGTATGTTGATTTTTGAGTTTGATGTGTATTTTTGAGTAGTGGTACTATGTGCATGAGTAGCAGTGGGTGGGTTGTCAACCTCTTCAGTGCTACTGTTTTGCATGAGAGAGGGCAGGGATTCAAGATTCTTGGTGTAGCTGCATCTCTCGCAGTCTGTACTAGAGTGAGTTAGTAGGGGATGTCAGTGTACATGAGGCAATTGCTACACTGCTTCAGGAGACCCAAGTCAACAAGGCTGGCAAGAGAAACAAGGGTAGTCCAACTGTCCATAATGCTAGGCTGAAGTACAGTTACCAAAAAGGTGTGGGGGGGGGGCTTCTTAGGGACTGATCAGGGATGTGTTCAGTGGATTGATATTTGTTTTTTTTTTTTTGCTGGTGGTTTAATAGGTCACAGCTCGGATAGCCACATTAGTGCAGCGGTTAGCATTGCAGCCTCACAGCAAGAGATTCTCCAGTTCAATACTCAGATGGGGTGCCTTCTTTGTAGTCTGCATGTCCTCCCTGTGTTTTTGTGGGTTTCCTCCAGGTGCTCCGGTTTCCTTGCGCATCCCAGAGACATGCTGCAGGTGGATCGGACACTCTAAATTGGCATAGGTGTGTGTGTGTGTGTGTGTGTGTGTGTGTGTGTGTGTGTGTGTGTGTGTGTGTGTGTGTGTGTGTGTGTGTGTGTGTGTGCATGTGCATGCATGTTCCTTCTGTGGAAGGTTGAGTGCCAGGCTGGCAGCTTAACACCATGCCAATCGTTCTGCAGACCATTGTTTTGCTGTGGTGACTCCTAATGGGAAAAGCTGGAAAAGTAATAAGGATGAGGACTACACTAATGTAAATACGGGAAAAATTGTTGTATTTATCTTTCTGGCTATGGTGCACAATTGCATGGCAGTGCACGGTGCTGCGTGATGTGCAAACAAGCAGAAACCTGCTCAAATGCAGGGTTTAAATATGAGAAGCTTAACTTGAAAAAACATTAAAAAGGTTCAAAAGGACCTATTAGGATGGTTACTCTAAGCCCTAGACCAACCATCCTTCACCGGACAGGCTCCAATCAGCACTCTTCTTTCACCAGAGTGCAGAAGGGCCCTTTCCAATCAAAGATGGACTGGAAAATGTGCTGAGAACAAACAGCCACTACAAACAGACACACATGCAGCAAACCTGTATCTGGATTACACTACAACTACTAACTACCCTAGTTTCAGCAGGAAACACTAGAGAATGTTTAACACAGCAGAAAAATAGCAGTGAGACTGTACTTAAACCTTGCCTGTGATATAAATAGAAACTGCTGGCAAGTTAGGTATGTATCCCAGAGACTACTAGAAGATTATGAGAGGAGACTATGGAACAGGAAACATCCATGTGAAACACAGTTCCTTCCTAACCCAATTCAAGTGCAAGTTAGACAATTGGATGGGAAACTGGAAATTCATCCCTGGTTTGGCACCTATGTTTCTAATAGACACAGGTAACCTGCAAATGGTTCATCTCTCAGGTCCACACTTACACTTATCAAGGGTATCAGAACTTGCCAGAGATTTTGGATACATGGCTAGGCTTAAACAGGCCCTTGTTGTCATTCACCTAGTAAATACCTATGAACCTATGAGCCACTAAAAATGTTTTAAACAGCAGAAAAAAACAGCAATGAGACTAAAGAATGTTATAAACCGCAAACAAATTAATTATTTTAACACTGGTTGGCAGAAAAATCAGAACAAATAGAGCAGATTGTTTTGCAACAGTGGAAGTAACCAGCAAATACTTACAGTAAAAATAGCAAAAATAGCTTTGCAAACAGTGAAAACAGCAATAAAACACGATTTAATAGGCACAGTAAGGCAGACAATTGCAATACAACAGTGCAGTTTAGTATACAGTATTTAAATATAGTATTAAAGTAAGTGGCAGACAATAAAACGTGCAGTAAATAGTATAATCAAGCAAAAAAAAAAAACAGGCAACTTATGTTTTTTGGGAAGCTGAGAAGCTTCTAGTCATCTGATATCTCGGCTCAGAGTTGTAGCTGGTAGCCCACCTCAGTTCAGATGCAAAAGCCTTGCTTAGATAGGTGAAGCCATCCCTGGCAAAGCAGTTACAACTGTATACCATCTCCGTCCAGGCTGATATATGTTGGACCCCCCCACCTTGAATGACACTAGAAGCTGAGTCAGATGTTGATGGTAGTAATCTTTTGTTTGCATTACAGCATCATTCTTGGAAATGGTAAAAATTATTTTCATGGCTAGGTACATAACTGCTCAGTCACATATTCTGATAGTTCCATCATGTCTCTCTTCATATAGCCCAGGGAGGTATTTTTCAGGTTATTTACTCCCATGTGTACCATGGCTGCATCTTATGTGTACTTCAGGTGCAAGAACTTGAGTGCATGCATGGTATGGCAAATCCCAGCACCCAATAGACAAACTTTAACCTTTTTCTTAGACTGGTGAGATGTGCCTCAGTGTGTCACACTATGATGTCACCTATGACTAGGATGCTGGATTGTCTGAAGGTTTGTCTTATGGGCTTCTGAGCTGAGACACTGAGTCTAAGAAGCATGATTCATGGTGAGTGTTTGTGAGGAGGCTAAGGGTACTTGTTTCTTAGGTTTCATTTAGGAGGCCTTTGTGGTTTAGGTAGGTTTCTCTTAAGAGCCTGCGCATATGATTGGTCTGTACTGTGTGTGATAGATGTAGAGTGGTTGTGTGTTACTGACAACCTGTTTCCAGTTTGTAGTGGCTTTTTTAGAGATTTGCCTCCAATAAAGTTGCATAACTACATCTCTCACACACATTGTCAGTTTAGGTAGTAGGTGTCTGTCAGTAAACATAAGACAACTGCAACATTGTCTCAACATGCCTATTTCAAACAAGCTATTTTCATAGACAGTTTGAAAGTGCAAATCCATGGTTTTAAGTGTTTACTAATGTGGGCTGAAGGAGGGAGTAGCATCTATGAGGTTTGGAGTTGATTACTGGAGGTGCTTTCCATCTGGTGGTGGTGATAGTTCTAGGAATCAGTAGTGTTTATCTCCTGCTCTCACTAAAAAGCACAGAGAAGTGCTATTAACCCAAATGATGATGTGTTCAGTGCATTTGATATATATAGTCCTCTCCTGGTAGACATCCTGGATAGAGCCTGCAGCAACTGCATGCAACAGAATGCCAAGCTGCACAGAGACCCCGAAGAGGTTCTTACTGCAACTGCAAAAGACCACTCAGTGAAGTCCCGTACACACTACCCAATCTGAGACCAACAGGAATCAGTACCCCACTGTTTTTTCTCTCACAAGGAGCACAGCAATGGCATTAATCCCAAGCTCTCTCCTAAGATACAATTTGCAAGCTTTCCAGTAATTAGTAATGACTAGCAAGGCCAGGAAAAAAGTCCCTCTGCTTCTTCTCTCACCAGGAGCAAACTGAAGCAATAATCCCAAGCCATTCTCTAAGAAGCAGTTACTAGGCTCTCCAGTGATTGGAAGTCTAGGCACAGATGTTACATATTTTAAAATTAAGATTGGAAAAAAGGAATTTAATACACTGGATATTGCAGTGTGCTCTAAGTGAGTGGGATGATAGGAAACAGAGGCAACTTAAGCTGTAAGAGCCTTCACAATATGATCTTTGTGTTCCACAGAATGGATAGGTGAGATGAGACTGGGAAGAGCCTTCCCAGTATGATCTTTGTGTTCGATAGAATGGATAGGTGAGATGAGACTGGGAAGAGCCTTCCCAGTATGATCTTTGTGTTCCATGGAATAGATAGATGAGATGAGACTGGAAAGAGCCTTCCCAGTATGATCTTTGTGTTCCATAGAATGGATAGGGGAGATGAGACTGGGAAGAGCCTTCCCAGTATGATCTTTGTGTTCCATAAAATAGATAGGTGAGATGAGACTGGGAAGAGCCTTCCCAGTATGATATTTGTGCTCCATAGAATAGATAAGTGAGATGAAACTGGGAAGAGCATTCACAGTTAAATTTACATTAAGGCGGGCAAACTCAAAAGTGAAGACCAAGCTATACTCTGTGTCACTCAAGAAAGTAAAATAACCAATAAAAAACAAGTGAAATCTGAAGCTCAATTGCTAAAACTTACCTTCAGTATTTTGTCCACCTCTCACTTAAAACACACACCACTTAAATTCAGGATGCTGAAAACACCAGGACAAACAGATTAATCAAAGCAGAAAATAACAATATAGATTTACTCCACACACACACAAAAAAGGAAATTCAAATTACTTTCCCTGCTTTTTTTCTGATTATAAAACTCCAACATAATATCAAACACTAAGAGACCTTAAAGGACGTGAAAAATCATGGATCCTGGCATTGAGCAAGTAGCTTACAGTTCCATGCTCTTGTCCAGCCCAGTGAGTATGGAGTCTTTATGCCTAACTTAGAATGACCTATGGCTTAGGCCTGCTTTCTTGGTAACTCTTGCATGATCTGGTGTAGATATACAGTATGTGGGAGTCGAAAAAGTGTTGCTGTCGCCTGGACTGCTGAAGGCTGTGATCTTTATGGTGCTTCTTAGGAGGTTTTGGTGAACCTTTCTTTACAGCCTCGGCATAAATTATAGGCTAGCAATGTGGTATGATTGATGTGGTCTTGCAGATGTATGATTCATACATATAGTGGGCTGATGAGAGGTTTACCTCCATGTTTCTTGAATATGATCTTTGTGTTCCAGAGAATAGATAGTTATGTCATGTTACTTAAGACCGAGGTGGAAAGTTTCAAAGCCCCCATGCTGAAGGATAACACTGTCCAAGCTGCAAAATCCTTTACTAATGCATTCTATGGGCACCTACAAGAATGCATGGATTGTGCCATCCCAAGGAAAAACAAGACTCACTCCTCCAAGAAAAGGAAACCAGTCTGGTGGACCCCTGCCATAAACAAGCTATACAATAGAAGGAGAAAACTAGTACCGAAAAGAGTAAAAATTCCGTGAAGGGATGACATCCCTGATCAGTATCAGCAAGAAACTATGATCTCTCATAAAATCATCCAAGGCTAGCTTTGAAAGAAAAATTGCCAAGGACTCCAAAGATAACCACAAGGCATTCTTTAGATTTGTCAAGAATCTAAGTGGCAATGCTAAGATCTGCTCGGTTAGTGCAGAATGGCACAAAATACACTGAACCGACTGATACCGGCAACATCCTGGCAGACAGGTTCAGTGCAAACTTCACCCCCCCTCTCACCCCCAAAAGGGCCCATAACCATACCAGAAGAATGTAGAGTCCCTGAAATCACAGACACTCAGGTTAAAACAGGCCTCTCCAAAGCCAAAAAAACAGTGGCGGCTGGTGACATCAAATCAAAGGGGGGCTGCAGGAGGCAGCTGAATGGGTGGGGCCAACAGGAAGGAGTGTGGCCAACTAGAAAGGGGCAGAGCTATGCTCAAAGCCACAAAAAAACGGGACTTTAATTAAATAGACTGCCCTGGGTGACAAGCCGTCATTATGAGAGTCCAATCAAGACAAAATGAAGTGTAGAAGAAAATAAATATTTCAGTGCATTGGCTGCATGACAGCTTACTTAATATCTAGATAAAAACAAAAAGGTTGTGAGGCATGAAAAAATAAATTACTTTTAAATACATTACTGGAATGCCAGTCAAAATCAAGTATAAAAAACAAAACCACTTCTCCTTGCACTGCAGTTCTAATTAATTTATATTTAGCTTTATGAAAGTACCAAGTAACATGTTGAAAGTAGAAATCTCTTTGATATCCCCACTTGTAAAAATGTTTCTTATCCAAAAAAGACCTGCTGCCTGACAACAACTATCTACTTGTTTCATGGGGAAAACATAATCAAAGTAAAAAATGAACAGCAAACACGAAACAAGCTCAAGATAAATTGCTTAAAGGATTACTGCGCAGGTTATGGACCGCACATGATAGATTGGCATTCTGTTTAGTTTATGGGTAAAGCCTGCAAAGATGACTGCAAGTCTCCAACAAATGTAATGAGCTTCTGAAAATACTGTAATCCTGTCCTTTATGCATTTCAGTATTTAAGGCTTGTACGTTATCTAGTTATGTAAATATTCTCTGCATGGCAAAAACAAAAAGGCTTTCAATGTTGGTAATTCTTTAACAGTATGCTTATTAAAGCTTACTTGCATCTTACAATCTCAGACAAACTTACCTGATTGTCGTTAAAGCACTGCTAATTAAACACAAAGCAACAGGCACTGCAACGACATGCATTTTCTGAATAATAAGAAGCATAAATCAACAGTATAAAAATATGACAGAAAAACAGAATATTCTGCAAAATCAAGGACAGATGAAAAGCCCCTGTATTACTTGTGTCTACCTTGGATGGGGGGATACTCTGCACACTTACACTGCATAACTGCTCCTTGCTTTGCTTGGACTCATCCAGAGTCACTACATGGGGGAGTGGGGTGCAGCAAGTATGTCAAAATTTGAAATGTCTCTGGTTGACGGTGATGGCCCTGACACATTTGTCATACCTCTCAACCTCAGAGCAAGAAATCTGGACAAAGCCATAAACAGAAGTGGGAGAAAGCCCAAAAATAAGGAAAAAAATTAAATATTGCGCTTATAAACTTAGAAAGATAATAGAATTGTAGGTCTTGCATTATTATGAATTTTCTGAAGGGTATGAAATCTGAAACTCAAATGTCTGTCATTATTTTCTAACTTCAGTCATTAATGTTTTGACACTAATTTGCCAGAAAACCACAATCGTATGAAAAACAGACCAAAAATGTGATGCAAAAATATAAAATAGCCACACAAGATAGCTGGGAACCTGTCACAGAAGGTATGCTCTTTTAATATTAGTACTGTTAACTTGAGCAGCTGACAAAATAAGAGAATCTGCATACTTTTCTGAAATAAAAGTAATCTACAACTCTGATCATTACAATTATTTATTAATTGTAAACCCTCCATGTTTTCTTCCAGAATTGCCATTTTGTGGAGGGATTATTAGGGGGAGAGCAACATTTTGAGCCAAGATCAAGGGCAGTTGAGAGGTTTGGATATACCCAATTCTATAAAGCAATTTATTTGTGTGTACCTTTCAACCTCTTAATGCAGGAAATCTGGACAAGGCCAAATATATTGGGGGAACATACAAACAGTGCCAAAAATTGCTCTTGTATAAACTTAGACAGTTGATAGAATAACAGGTTTTGCTTTAGCATGCATTTTTTTGAAGGGTATGAAGTCTGAAACTCAATGTCTGTCATTATTTAGTGACATAATTCCTAAATGATTTGCCAGAAAACCACAAATTTTATGAGGAACAAACCAAAAATAAGAAGCAAAAAATCTATTCATTCTGTGAAAATCTGGACAGTTGAGAGGTATAGTTCAGCCGGGACTGTCTTTGAATTTGCCACCCTTTACTCCTCATAAAATCATGGTCGAATGGGGCCTCCCCCCTGCAGCCATTCCAGTGTCCCATTACTTGGCTATTTCACCCCATTTACCATAAACACTGTAATGTGCATACTGCTTTACTTCTGCAATGATTTGGATTTCATTTAAAAGTCTTATTTTACATTTACACCACAAACACTAATAGACATCTGCTAAACAAAGCAATGCAGTCTCACAATGAAAATAGACTTAGCATTAAAACCTCTCTGCCCTTGAAACTCACATTCACTGAAACAGCATTGAAACCCGCATTCAAAGAAAATACATCTGGCCAATGGCAGACAAAGATTAACTTTGGGCTATTTTCAAATCATAGGCCCCTTGCACTCGAACATACATATGTTCTTTGATACACCTTCATGATTGTATTAAATTGTATTCCTTGTATAATACAGTACAGTTGTTAGAGGGTGTTTTAAATTAATTGTTTTGAACATTTTTCCAGTAAACAAAGAAACAAAATGCATGCACCAGTAATGACAAAACTACCCAATTCAGGACATTTCCATCATAAAAGTCTAGTCAAACTTCTAAAATCCACCAGTATCAGCAAATATGCACAGTCTCTGCAGAAGTAAAAGTCATCTAAATAATTCCACATTAAAGAGATCTATAGCTAATAAAGAGGTTGCTGCTAGCATACAACTTTATATTGCATTTTTTCATCTACAAATAAAGTGTTTGTTGCCCTTGAGGAATAAATCGCCTACGTTACATTAAAAAAATGATAATCTAGTAATATTGCAATAGGGAATGGATGACAAATTGATAACAGGTTCATAGTTACTAGGTATCTCCACCAAAAAGGACATTCTCAGGACTGCAGCGTCCACCCCCTTTAAAAGTACAACACAGTATAGTATTACCAATGCATCTACATACTGTGAGAGTAGAACCCACAGCCTACTGTATCAAAAGCAAGTATACTACCTGTTGTGCTATTAAAGCAAGCAGCCTCAGCATAAGCAGCACTAAACTTCTCTTCCCCTGAAGCTCTCAATTCCTTGTAAAATCCACTCAACTGTATCTCTCAACTTTGCAGCACAAGAAATCTGGAAAAAGCCAAAATTTATTGGGGGGGGGGCAAAAGCCCAAAAACCAGGGACACATTGTAAACATTGCTTGTATAATCTTGAAAAGTTGCTAGTATAAAATGCTGTGTTACCACCATGCATTTCACTGCCAAGTCTTGGCCCCAGGACCCTGTGCACTACAGTCAGAGTAACATACCACTATGCCAAATCAGCTATTTCTTGAAAGACAGGAAGACCGAAACTTAAATGGCTATCATTTAGTAAATTCAGTTCTCATGATAGCTCTCAACCTCTTAGCACAAAACATATGGACAAAGCGAATAATAGGGGAATACAGCCCCCAAACGTATTCAGTGAATTCAGTTCTCACCATAGCTCTCAACCTCTTAGCAAAAAACACCTGGACAAAGCCAATAATGGGGGAATACAGCCCCCAAGCATATTCAATGAATTCAGTTCTCACCACGGCTCTCAACCTCTTAGCACAAAAATCCTGGACAAAGCCAATAATGGGGGAATACAGCCCCAGAAAATAGGGACAAATTTCAAATATTGATCTTATAAACCTAGAAAATTGCAAGAATAAAAGGTTTTGTGTCACTGTATACTTTCTGAAGAATATGAAGTCTGAAATTCAAATGCCTGTCATTATTTAGTGAATTCAAAATCCAGAAAACCACAGATTTTATGAGGAATAGAACCAAACAAAAATATGAGGCAAAAATCTGAATAGCTTTGTCACAAGAGGTGGTGGGTAGCAAATTCAGGCTCTTGCTTCCTGCACCTAAGGTACAAGGTTTGAGTCTGAATTTTCTCTAGTCACCAGGTATATTTAATTGGGGCATTTTACACACATACACACTGCAGTACCTGAGTTTGGACAGCTTCGAAATCCCTTCCTCAGCCCCTTGCAATACAGGTCCCAATGCGCATCTCTGTAGTCTGATGCCTTCTTCCTAATCCGGACTGCTGTTTCACCAGTCCGGATTCCTATATGCATGCCTGGAGTTATTTTCTTTTCTTTTTACAGCTGAGGGGGGGGGGCTGCAGTCCTGCAATCCAATAGCATGAGCCGCCCCTGCAAAAAACGCAGCATCAATGAGACCGGACGGTGTCCCAGGCTGCATCCTACAAGAGCTCAAAGACGAACTAACCTCTCACCTAAACACACTGTTCAAACTCAGCCTCTCCACAGGCTACATACCCATAGAGTGGCACATAGCAACGGTTATTCTGCTCCACAAAGGTGGAGTCACAACAGACACTGGGAACTATCGCCCTATAAGCCTGACTAGCTTGGTCTGCAAGGCTATGGAATGCATCATCATGGAACTCATTAACAGAGACATTGAGAACCGCCAAACACTGGACCCTGCCCAGTTCGGCTTTGTTAAGGGCAGATCATGCCTCCTAAACATGGTGGACTTCTTTCAGACAGTTACCAAGGCTATAGACAAGGGAAAGGTGGTACACACAGCCTACCTAGACCTCCCTAAGGCCTTCAACACCATTCGCCATTCTGGTATTATAGACAAGCTCACCAGCCTGAACATAAACCCCTACTTCACAAGATGGTTTGCCAACTGGTTCACGGACAGAACCCACATGGTGAGAATTGCGGGATCTAGGTCCAACTCTAAACCAGTTACAAGTGGCGTTCCCCAGGGCTCAGTACTAGGGCCCCTCCTGCTTGGCATATACTTCTCAGAGGTACAGGCAAGCACAGGAGGACTATGGCACAGACGACTGCAAACTAGGGGCTATAATTGACTCTCTGGCTGACACAGACATCCTCCAAAAGGGTCTCACTGAGACTGATACCTGCTGTCAAAATCATGGCCCCAAGCTAAATGCCAAAAATTGCATAGTCATCCTCTTTGGAAAAAGCAAAGTACCCACAAACTACCACATAGGTGGTAGTCCCCTAAATATGGAAGACATAATAAGGGATCTGGGGACCCAAGTAGATAGTAATCTCACCTTTGATAATCACATTGCCAAAGTGGTTAGAAAATCCTATGTGGCCCACCTAATCAGAAAAGGGTTTGCATCCAGATCAAAAGAGGTCATTGTGCCCCTCTACTCATCACTCATCAGACCCATCATAGAGTACAATACCCCATTTGGGATATACCTTACAAGACACCTGCAACAGCTGGAAAGACCACAGAAGTACCTCACCAAGAGGATCACTGGCCTCAAACAGATGCCCTATGCAGCTCGACTGAAGAAACTCCAGCTGTACTCTGTTGCATACCGCCTACTCAGAGGTGATCTCTGTCTGATATACAAGGCCATGTCCACCCCAGAATTGATGGACATGCTCCACCTAAAGAAAACCTTATCCCCTCGAGCCACATGCTCTAGGGATCTAAACCTCACCACAACAATAAATAGGACACGCTGGAGGGCTAGATTTCCTGTCTCAGGGACTTCCCGTGCTTTGGAACAAGATTCCAATCTACTTTAGGCAAAGCTCCTCGCTAACACTCTTCAAAAGAAACCTTGACGAGTGGATGGGAAACAGAACGTTTACCCCTGGGATCACTTCAGTGACTCTGCTGGACAGAGGCACAGGGACTTAATCTATGGGGGCGGCGAAAGGCAGCACATTCTGGCTAGGCTTATAAATGCCTTCGGGCAGATAGCCTAGTACCTACCTATGAACCTATGTGCATCTCTTGCAGATTGCACTATCATTTAATAGAAGCAGTGGATAGTTGGTATGCATAAGGGAATTATTGTACTTCCTTATTACAGCTATTTGTAATCAGATCGGCAACAGATTAGGCGAGATCAGATTCCTGAGCCATGCTGCCAGAGAGTAGATGACAAGGGCTGGTTGTAGTACTCAAGGGTTTGAGAGACTACCATAGAGAATTTATGGATGAAGTATTTAGGGTGACACTGAAGATAGGTTAGATGGTAGCTAGCAGAATTAGGTTTCCCAAGAATGAAAAATAATAGTGATTTGATTATTGGCTACTCCCTGGCTACTGCTAGTGCTGGACTCACCGCTGCTACACTTAGCACAGAATTAATGTCCCTTTGCTTCTTGTCACCAGAAGCAACACATCAGCAGTGCCAAACTGTTTCCTGACAAGCAAGTGTGTATACAATCACGCCACCTGCACAAGAGTTACAGTGAGGGCAACAGAGACCATACGTCAGTGTGTTATAACAGTACAGATGGTAGCGATACTCCTTCCCACACTTTTACCTGAACAACACTGTGTAAAAATCACAGCAATTTTACTAAATAAACATACATTACATCCGTACTTGGACCACATGTCTACTACCAAAAATCACCAAAGTCGTAATATTACAGCAACTGTAGTTCTAGATTCTAATGTTTCCCTTTCAGAATGCCAAGTTCCATTATTGTACATATCAGCATATTGAGATGTACATTAATGGACATGTGAACATATTGTTAAAGCCTATATTTATAGAAATAAGGACATATTTCTTTTTCATCTTATGTTCTTTTAATCTAATCACAAACCATTAAAAACATTTAATCAAAAATGTATTTCATCTAAGCACATTTCACAGAAAATGTAAAATACAGCAAATGCTCCTTCAAAGCTGCGCATTTCCTGGGGGAGGCTTTGTGACACCCCCCCACAGTCATATAACCACAGAGAAAAGAATATACCACACATAGTGCATCACTCCTAGTGCATAAACACAAACCTCTAAAGATGTCGATACAACACAGTAGTGGACAATAACATTGTAAATTATGCCCTAGAATAACTTGCCTTGCGATTCCTCACATCAGCACTATCCATCTATAGCGTTCTGTAGTTTTATATAAAACATGATTCAACAAAATGTTTTAGATTAAATGAGTTTTCAATTAGTTTTTTTTTTTTTTATGATCTTTGACTAGATAATCTGAATGTTAACCATTTGTATATCTGTTTATCGTGTGTTTTTAAAAGAAGTTATAAGAAAATAAAATATCACTCCCAGTTCATTCTGGGGAAAAAGCTGTAAAACTATACAACACAGAGATTGTTTATATTGCTGAGAATAAAAAACCTTGCCTTGAGCTGTGTGACTGAATGAAGATACATATTACTAATACTTTGATGTGCTTAGTCCTGAGTATGAAGGATTAGTTACAGCAGAGAATAGTGGAAATGCAAAAGTAATACAATGACAGTAATAAACAAAAGGCTCGCAAAGCCTACAGCAGATTTTAAACATAAAAATGCCATTGGAATAAGAAGCATCATTAATCTTGGTGGCACAGTACGATACCAGCTTTGGGTAATGTTTGTGCAATATATAAACTGGTTGCATGAACCTTTTAAAATCTGTGAGTGAACTTTTTCATATGTTCTCACATTAATAATATGATTCAGAATAGAATTATTGAAAAAAATATGAGAATTCTTCATTCCTATCTACAGTATCTTTCAAAAATAATAAATGAATTTAGCATGCATTTGTCTTTATGATTTGGAAGCCGGATAATTCTTAACATTTGTGAGGGGTCTGTACCTGTTATGTTTGAGTAATCTGTTTAACTGTCTTCTATGAATTGTGGAAAAAGATATTTGGTAGCATATCTTGCGATTCGTGACTTTTCAAATGATGCATTTACTAACATAAGCAATTACAATATTAATGAGCACTAGATCTGTGTATATGGACCTAGGTGGAAAGCTTAATAAGACATAGCGTAAGTTGATGAAACAAGGATGCTCAGCAAATACAGCATAAACATCACAAAGATTTGATCTGCAGGCAGAAAGGGTTTGTACACAAATCACATGGAAATCAAGGAAAGGAAATGCTGTGCAATAAATTCTGAATGCAGTATAGTCACTCCTAACCTTGAGCGGTGTCTATAGTACTGTACAATACAAAACAATAGGCAGTGGTGTGGAGACCACGGATGAGTGATGTCAGACAGATGGTAAAAAAGCAATGAATCCATCAAATTGGATAATAGTTGTGCTTGCAGTAAACATTCTGTACAAAAAGTATAACAATGACAGCAACTGTGCGAAGAGAATCATGCAAGTATCACTTGAGCAATGTGCTAAGTGAGCATGTTTACATGATTAATAATTCATGACTGGAATTAAGTGAGCATGTTTACATGATTAATAATTCATGACTGGAATTAAGTGAGCATGTTTACATGATTAATAATTCATGACTGGAATAAACAATGTAGAACAGTGAGGAATGGTTGGAAAGCAGGACACAAGAATGAACTGGCACAAAGCAATATGTATGTTTTTCTCGTATTAAACCAGAACCTGCAGGAAAGCTCAATGGAAACTGATAACATATTTGGTTCAAATGTCTATCCTTTCATGATCACTTCATTTGCATGCCTAATCTAGAAAATGGCCATAGATCTCCCAGTCCACCCTATCATGAAAGTGTCCATTAGACTCTTGCAGTGCTATGAAATATAAAATGCACATGTTTTGATAACTGGTGCTTGAAACTGTGCAAGTCATAATTTCCCAGCCCACATAGCCTAAGAAGTAACCAATCAGCACTAAAGGTTGAAGACTAACTTATAAGAGATGAACATACCTCTCAGTTGCATTAACTTATAAAGAAAATTACTGATTTTGATTGTTACAAATTTCATATTCCACACTGCTTCACACGGAAAGTGTCTAGCACACATTTATTTAATTTTTTTTAAACAATCCATGGTAAATAATATTGAATCATACTCCTCAAAAGTCATTTATGTGAGGCCAAAGTGACACATTTTAACCATTCTGTGAGCTTCCTAGTTGAAAGTATTAGTAGATGTTCCACACTTTGTCCATTTTTCAACATTATGACAGGTAATGTTCCACATTATGTTGATGCAAGGTTGACAGCTTTGCAGGCACGCTAGAAGTTTAATAAATGCTGCATGCACTATGAATGAGCATCCTACGATTAAATTAGTAAGGCAATGTGATAATGGACAGGCGTGCGCAAAACTAAATATGAGAATCACTACAAAAGGATCGTCTAACTGAATGTTACATTAATATATGAAGTGCTAACACATCTACAGTGCTAATAGAAGTAACTGCAGAACGCTGGAAGGGAAGGAAGTAACAGAATGAAAGGAAAAATCTGTGAAATTACTTCTACTAATTTCAGCTTCAGTAAAGCTGTCTCTTTGATTATTTTTTGTTTGCTTTTATTAAGCAATGATTACTGATATTGAATTCCTTGTTTATTGAGAATTAATGGGTCAGTTGCTATATGTTTCTGTTTTATTCTTCAAATACATTTTAAGGCATATTATTTAAGTCTATTAGGTCTCCTGTTAATTTATTAATTATGTACAAATTAAGAACTTGATGGTTCTCTTGATTTGCATCTGTTTGCAGTTCATATTCTGGTACTTTGTAAAATTAGGTCAGTGTGCTGTGATTTAGATTTGTACATTTATGTTCTGAATTAAACTTGGTGGATAACGCTGAGAAGCATGGGATGGATAATGATTCACGGGGTTATTCTTCAGGAAAGCCCAAAGTGGCAGGTAGGAACAGACAGCTGTTGTAATTGTTGACACCTACATATAGAATTTATAGTGCCAATGGTTGTGGTAGATTATAATGGGGGTGAGCCACTTAGAGCCTACAGCTGTGGGGGGGGGGGGGCATAATATGCTAACAAAATAATTTTATTTTAAAAAGCTTTGTTATATTCACCACTGCTGACATATTTTAGTTGGCTTATTTGCTGAGCACAACAGCATCTAAGAAAATGTGTATTTATTTTTATTACTTAAAAAGGGGTTGAATGAAAGACACCATGAAAATTTACCTCTGTATAATTCTGGTGCCTACCATTTGCACAACTGGAACATAGGCTAGTGGCATTTTTCAGTTTGTGTTTTTATTTTTTAAGTAAGGAAATATGCCTTTATCTAAAAATAAATAAATAAATAAATGTCCCATGGCAATCCAATCTAAAGCACTGCAGTTTTCTGTTTGTTGCCTTCCCATGATTCGTTGGAATGGCAAAGAGAAAACCTACAAATATTAAACCTGCAGACTGTTTGAAAGAGAAGCAGTGGGTTGTGGTAATACGAGATGAGATTTTTTTTTAATCCTGACAGGCAACCAGATATGGGTAGTTAGAACAGCACTGAGGACTGTTTCAGTAAATGGGGGGAGGTTGGGATGAAAGCAAGTTACTTATCCTCTTGTAATTTGCTCAGCTTAAAGTCTGCCTGTAAGGACTACTGTATATTTGTGTGAAATAAGTTGGAAGATTTACTCTAGCTATTATGTATGTGTAATGCAAAGCTGAAACTGTCCCTGATTTTTGCAAAATGCCCCTGTCTTTGTCTGGTATTTTTGGTATGTACATGTCTAGTTTTCTGGCAAATCATTGATGATTGAAGCCATTAAATTGGAGGGCTGGATGTTAATAAAGACAACTCAATCTCTTGTTGTTTGCTGAGTTTAACATCTGGCCTTACAGGACTAGTGAGCTGTTAAATGAAACAAGTTGGATTATTTATTCAGTGGAAATAGTTTGTCTGAAACAAAGTTAAAATTGTCTTTAATTTTGCAAAATGTTCCTGACTTTGCCTCATGTTTTTGGTCTGTGCCTCATATTGTTGCTTTTGTTTCAACAAATATTTGAATTGTGCAGACACTAAATAAGGGGGGGGGGTCTGGCTTTGGATGAAAGCAACTTACCATGTTTGATAAATGTAACATCTGGCTTCATAGGTTTGGTGTGGATCTGTATGTAATGAGTTGTAATATTTAATCCCTGTTACTGTTGGTATGAAACAAAGTAAAAAAAAAAAACTGTCCCTGATTTTTACAGAATGTCCCTGTCTTTGCTTCATTCTTTTGTTGTTCCTCAAACATTTTTTTCCTTTTTTGTTTTGCAAATCATTGAGGATTTCAGTCACTAGATAATGACAGACATTTGAGTTTTCAGGCTTCACACCTTTCAAAAAACAGGTGAAATGCAAAACATGTTTCTAGCAATCTTCTAATTACATAAAAACAGTATATGAAATCTGTTCCTGATTCTGAGCCTTAGTCACTATTTATTTTTGGTTCTGTCTCTAATTCTTGTACTAAGATACCCAGAGATACTTTATCACAGTCAGATAAGGTGTACACAAATAAATATCTATAACTGCTCTGAGGGCTTTGAGACTGTTTGTAGATAAAAGTAACTTACACTCTGTTTAGTTGACTGTGTCGATTTGCAAGACTAATGGAATTTTATTTAATTTATATAAAATCATTTTGAATAATTGTGGCTGTTTATGTTTTATTTTATTTTTATTTATTTTACATTTGTTTACCGGGCTAGTCCAACTGGATATATTTCCATTTTCAGCAGAGGCCCGGGGAGAAAAGCTTCACATTAAGGTTAATACAAACAAGTCATAAAGAAAGCAAATGGTTAGTAAAAAAATACATACAGAAATAAGGTTAAATCAAAAATATATAGGAGAAAGTTTATGCTAGGAAGGACATTTTATTTCTATTTACAGTATAGGAATAGGGGAGTTATACTTTAGTAGAACATTCATAAAGAATAAATATATATAAGAAATTAAAAAATGCAACCATCTGGCTTTGTTAATTAAATTGAAAGAGAGACTAATTAACAAAGGTATTTTGAGCTAGTTTATGTGAAACAATGTTAAAATTATGTAACTGACAACTGTCCTTGATTATACAGAATGCCCCTGATTTTACCTCATATTTTCTGTTCCTTATAAAATGTGTGTTTTTCTGGCATATCATTGAGGATTGCAGCCATTAAATAATGATAGACATTTTGAGTTTCAGACCTCATATGCATTAGAAAATGTATGTTTGTGGAAAAACTGTTCTAGCAATTATGTATAGAAGAATAATATTTAACCTGTTCCTGACTCTTGCATTGAGAAGTTCAGAAGTATTACTTTTATTATAGTCAAATGAGGTGTACACAGCAAAGTGGCTGTAACTACTGGGTGGGAACTGACTGTAAAGGAAAGTAACTTGACATCTTGCTGTTTGCTAAGTTTAAACAATCTGTTTTGTAGAACTAGTGTGCATTTGTGTAAAGCATGTAGGAATATCTGGGATACTATGTATTTGTGTGAAATAAACTTAAAATACATTATTGTGCCCATAATTATTTTTACTACAGTCAGACATCTCAGGTGTACACAGTCAAAGGGACTTTAACTGTTGGCTATGGTAGGTGTCTTTGCTGCCATGATCAAGTTACAGTCATCAGTCTACCTTTTCAGGACTAGTGTGCATCTGTGTAAAGTTATACTACTATACTGTGGTCATTTTCTATGCCAATCTGATATTTGAGGTATACGCAGTCACGTGGTTGTAACTGATGAGTATGGACATTGGTAGATTATAATGAAAGCATTGAATGGTCTTATTTTACATAAAATATTTCAAGCACTGGCAATAATGCCCTTGTAGCCTGCCAATATACCATAACAGTTATTCCCATAATGTGTTTAGGCTGTTAAAAATATCTAAACTAGTGCTTGATTTTATGTAATTTGGTAGTCTATTCCATGTATTAGCTTATCTTTCAGTGAACCAGTTAATACACTTATCATTCCTATAGGATCTTCTACATAGATTGTTTCATGATTCTCTACTGCTATTTGATAACCTCAAACTTTCCCAGAAGTAGTTGGCTCTAAATGCCCTGTTTACCTGAATAAGGTCTCCTCTTAAATATCTGAAACACTGTACAAGTTCAGATATATTAGTCTTTTCATAATAACTTCAATTTTCACATCCTTGAATGCCTTTGTTATATTTTTGCTGAACTCTTTCCAGTTTACTCATGCTTGTTTTCTTATAAGGTTTCCATATTGTTATTCCATACTCAGGTTTGGGTCTGGTGCAACTAGCAAACAATGATTTTATCATTTCTTATTCCTTAGACTTTGTATATCTTTATATAACCTATAGTTGTATACCTATTATTAATCAATTGTATGATGTGATTAGGAAAACTCAAAACTGGATGTACTCCTATACCCAGGTCCTTAAATGAATCTACAGTTTCAGTCACTGTGTACTGTATTAAAAATTCACCTTTCAAATTGTCTACCAAATTTCATATGCTTAATTTCTGATGTATTTATTAGCATATTCTCCTCTGCCCCATTTAGTCAAGTTCTTTTGCAGACATACCCTATCTGTAACATGTTATCAATTTATCAATTTTCAAGTCATCTGGATACAAACTGTAGAACATATCAGATGAAAAAGATAGATCTGAAAGGTACAATCAAAAGTATGGGCCTAGGACAGAACCCTGTGGGACACCCTGATTGTAACCTTGAATTTCATATGTCCATTTGCTGTATGATACTTGCCATGTCCCATTTGTAAGCCATGTAGTTATCCATCTTATCAAGAGTACATCCATACCTAGTTGTTCCAATTTATTCAGCATTGGGTACAGTCATAAACAAAACATTGAAGTTAAATCTAAATAAATTACATTGCAAAACAATTTTTCAATCATAACTATTATATTGTTATAGAACATCATGTTACAGATAGTACTGGATCTATTTTTTTAACATATGCATGCTGATATATTGTTTCAATTCCCAACTTTCCAATTCTAACAATTTATCCAATATAACCTTCTCCATTATTTTTTCACAGCATGAAAGTAAAGTGATGGGTCTGTGACTCTGGGTTTGGCCTACTCCTCTTTCCCTTAAAGACAGGATTAGCAAGTGCATGTCTCCAATCTTGAGGACTCTCCCCATATTTATACTACCTAGTAAATAACAGATATAATGGCACTGTGAGTTCATGCCAGTGTTCTCAGGTCATTATTACTACTTCCATCTCCTCACTGTACTTTGTTTGGATCCAGTTTGCAATGTTCTTCATTATAATCTAATATGATTTCAGTATCTGAGGTTACCTGGATGGTCTAGGGCAATTTATCACCCCCCTTTGTGGAGCCAAACTGCCTTGCATAAGAGTTAGTAAATATATATGTAATCAGTTGTGTCTGATAAATTTTTGAATCTACCCAGTTTATCAGTCTTCTGCATGTCTTTACTCATACCACATCTTATGTATACATAAAATGGTTTCCTATTATGCTTTATATCTTTATATAGATTTTCTTCAAAATTTTCTTGGTCTTGTCTCACACTGTTTAATTTCTCTGTTCCACTTGCTTAATTTAGTTTTTAAAGTCATGCTTCAACCTCTTTTCCATTTCTTATATTTTTTGTCTGTCAACTTAATCAAATATCTTGTTCTTATGGAAATATATCCTCCTGAAGTTGTATACCTAAAACTTGATGCAAAACATTTCTTTATTATTGTTTTATTCAAACAATTTATTTTTTAAAAGTTTCTGCATCCTTCTGCAGTTTTCACTGAACTCCAATTAGTTACTGTTTTGCTTCTAAATAATGTGTTACTAATCTTCTGTGCATTGGTTTAGATTTCAGTTTGGGAGAATTACCTAGCAACAAATTAACCTTTATGAATCCATGATCACTGCACATCAACAGTGATAAAACTTGACATGAAGTAACAGTAATTTCTTTTGAAACTCAGTGTCTAGTATGTTCCACAATCTGAAGCAATTATTGCTCCTTAACATAAGTTGTAAATAATTTCTTTATTAATGTTGCTGAATCAATATTATTCCAGTCTGTTTCTGGTAAATTTAAGTCCCCAGCTACTATTTTTCTTCCCTCATTTGTTTTATGCAATAATTGTATGAGTTCCTCTAGGTAATCAGCACATGACTTTGGTGGTCTATACACTCCAACAGTTGTATGTTCCCGGGTTGACTTTATTGTCACAGTTGCACAATTTGCAGGATCGGTGTGATCACTGTACAAGTAACAATTACAGGTCTCGTAACAGTCTTTAATCTCTATTATAACACCTCCACCTGCTTTTTTTTTTTTAGAATGTCCGTTACAGTAAAAACATTTATACCATGACAGAAATTATTTCCGTTCATTGTTCTTTAACTATGTTTCATAAATAGCAAGCAACATCAGTCTTGTGGGAACATAGCAAATTTTCCAATAAAAAGAACTTTATTATTAATGATCCTAGCATTAACAACCATCAGAGATGCTTCAAAAGTTGCTGTCTGTGAACTATTAAATTTTTGACCTGGCAAAAATCCTGCTTTGTGTTTGTCAAATATTGCAAAATATCAGCTAAAACAATTAGCTTCTTTGATCTTGACAAATGTATTCAATCCTGTCTAAACATGCGTGCCTTATATGCTCTACACATTTCCATTTTTTTAAATGGGACATTTTCTCCTGTAGGTATTTACCCAAAAAATCTTTTAATTCATGATGACCTGATTTTCCTTTTTATATGTAATTTGTGAAAAATACATCCTAACACCTGTAAAAGCAATGCTAGCTAAGAGGGCTGTAAGCTCCTTACTAACAAAGACCTTGTGGATGAGATCATTTGTTCTAAAATGAATAGAAACAGATACATACTTCTTAACATTAAGGTGTCCTAAGGTCTTTTGCACAGCCAATGTTTTTGTTCCTGGCAAGCATAACACTATTGAATGTTCATTATATTCTCTGGAAATGTAAGTATCAGTTCCTCTAATTGAAATTCCAGTTTCAAGAACCTTTTCTGACCAGATCTGAAGAATCTTCAACTTCTAATTCAGTAATATCTGCTCTATCAACTGTTACAAAGGAATGATCTTCACCAATATTAGTTTTATTAATCTCACTGGTTTCAGTGCTTATTATATTTGTAAACATACAATTATCATCCAGCTGGCTTTTCTACATCCAGTGCTTAAGCCATGCTGCCAACTTCTATCCTTATCTTTTTTTCATACAGCAAAGTTCAATCCTTCCACGTTCAGTTTTGATTTCTTCCTTTTTATCTGCCTCTTGCCTCTTTTGTCTATTTTCTCTTAGAAAAATGATGCCTTTTTCTGCAGACTGAAGATTTTCTTGTAGAAAAATGTTATCATTCCCTGTAATGAGTGTGTTACATAACAAAGCAGTGTCCTGTTCAGTAGGTAGTCTCTTTGCTTTACAGTCATTAATCAGTTTCTTTTTCCTCCTTGTTATTTGTTGTGAACTTCATCCTTTCTTTTTTTTCTTCTGTATGCTCTGAATTCTCAGATTGCTGAATGTATCCAGAATTCCAAAGTTGTTAGTGGTATTATCCTGTTTGAGAGGAGTTGAGTGATCTTTACTGCCAATAGATGCTTCCATTCCTAAATGTGTTCTATTTGCTCTTTGTTTAACATTATTTATCTCATCAGTCCAGTCAATATGTATAATAGATGACCTTCCATTTCACTGTTGCAGTATTGCAGTATTCATTACAATAGGGATCTCTTGCCAAGGGTGGCCTGTTGTCCGGCCAGTATACCAAAGCCTTTAGGTTGCTTTAAGGTACACAGTATGTCACACTTATGCTCCTTGTATAGCATAGGGCATAAAGGTGACATCTGCACATACCAACCTCAAAACTTTTTTGCTGCTAGTTTGAACGCCATCTCGTTATCAGTCTGAATGTCCATTCCATTGCTGATTCACCAAGCCATTCCAGATAAGTGGCTCACTGAGGTTTTTTGATCTTATCTTTTACTTTTGTATTGTTACTTGGGGGGGGGGTCGTGTCATCCAAGAAGGGTAAGTGCCAGTGTGGGAGACAGATTCCCCATAAAGACCGTCACGAGCAGTGCTTATTTTGTCTTGGTGCTTTCCATGACCATGCATCCTGTTCAATTTGTCAGGCCTTTGTTCCGAAGACTCTCCATAGTCAGCTCTCTTTTTTACCTTTGTATTTAGAGAACCAACTTCTTAAGCCTTTAGCTAAAGATACAGTGAAAGGAACTTCCTGCTCTGACAGTCATCTGTGAAGAAGGCCAAGAAAGCTAGGTTGGCTTATTTTGCAGTGTAGCCTCTGCCAGATGTCTCTCCTGTGCCAAGTGAAAGCCCAGAGGATCACCCACCTCCACAGTTGGATTCATCTGCAGTGACTGTTTTAGAGGCTGGCATCAATCCAACATTGTGCACATCCTTGGGGCCTTTGCAGACATCCGCTTCAGACATTCAAAGGAAACCATGGCTGATTATTTCTAAGGGGTCTAGGTGTATTCCTCAGATTTTTGTCAGAGAGGAAGTCCTGACGACTACTATTGAATGCTGTCTGGGATCTGAGCCTTCTAAGTTTTATAAGGCGGTCATCCCCTTGAAGAAAAAGCAAAAGCCTAAGCATATTTCTCCAGTTCCTAAGGACCGCAGAGTGAATGGCAGAATTTCATTCAGGGGTCATTTAATGCTTTGATGGTTTTGAAACCTCTTCATGGAGTTTGTTCCATTTCCCCCTTCATCCTCTACTCTCTTGAAAAGAACCAGGGAACAGGATTCCTCTGAGGAGGAGGTGGATTCAGATGAGGAACCTCTTGCTTACTCATCTCAGATTCCCTCTCCTTTAGCTTATGGGTCTAAGGAAAAAGAATCTACTAGTTCTGACACTCCTTTTAAGGACATTTCTTCTGGGGACACAATCTCCAGAATGATGGAGTTTAAATGGGATCGTGCCCAGGTTTCTCAGGTACAGAAAGGGTATTATGAATGCCTGCAAATGGACTCTCCTAAACCTTCTGCTGTTCCTTCTGTTTTGGCTGCTTTGTTGGTTGCCTTTTCCACTGCTTCTAAGACTCATGATTCCCAGCCCCCTACCCCCGAGAAACCCGATAGGTTTTATAGGGTGCTTGAGGACTGTAAATTTTTATGTAGGTGTTCTTCAGCTGACCCTTCTGTAGTGTCAGTGGCTTCTGACAAGCCATCTTCAGTTAGTTTCTGCCTTCTACTAAGTTACTTTCTTCCGATAAAGATAGCAGAACTATGGAAAGGTTAGGTAAGAAGGTTTATATCTCTGCTACCTTAGCTTTTGGGGCTTTCAATTATCAAACCCATATGTCCAGGTATATTCTGGCTCTTCTCTCCCAGGCCTGTCAGGTAATCTCTCCCTAACTCTGAAGGGAAGACTTCTGCTCTTTCCCTGTCCGGGGCTTCTTCCCAGGTGGCTTGCCATTCTATTAAATGTAGTTATGATGCCGAAGTGCGTGTAGATTTAGTACTAATAATGGTAAGTAATCCTCAAACGTTTGACATGAGGAACACGGATCACCTCTATGATTAGGTACTACCATTAAATATATATGACATTTAGTACACTGTGTTAGATATTTGTGCTTTAGCAGATCATTACTGGCATAGTCATTTAAGGAATCCATTTTCAGTGACACATAAATTAAGAATTCTAAACGAAAAGGATAATCAGAAACAGTTACCACAGAGTTCCAAGAGATTTTAAACCAGCTTCTCTTATAAAAATCACAAACAATATCCAATTAAATACTAAATTAAGTTGAATAAAGTAATTTCTCTGACTGTACCAGTTGTGATCTTGCAGAAAAGGTGAAATTCCTTTACACTGTTCACATTTGCACCTCTTTAACAATAATGATCAATAAATTACAAACCAAAAGGATTGTTTAGATCAGATCTGGGAAGGAGAATCCAATAGAACAAGTGCATTTATGCAAAGTACCCAAAAAGTACACCTGGGGATAGTTTGAAAATTGTCCAGGGCACAAGGTATACTTAGTCTGTGACTGACTGGTAGTAAACATTTTGTGGTGGTGAGGCTCCACATCCCCAGTCTTTGAATATACAAACACTCTGACTGCATAACCTCAGAGTAAAAATAAAAAGTTGATTTTCTTTTATAAATCAACTCTTCATTTTATAATAACGTGATGATTGGTTACTATATTATGAGATTGGATGTGGGGATTGGTTTCCAAGGGAATACAGCTCACTTGCCAAAACAAATTGTGTACATTTATATCATCGCAGTATAGATCATCTTACTGTTTGTATATATCTGAAATCTGGCATTTCATTACTGACATTACTACAGTCAAATATTACCCAGCAAATTATTAGCTGCTCAAAATGGATTATAAGGCATATTATCTAGGTCTTCAATATTTTTCAAACGTAAACTATACCTATTATTTTTACCAGCAGAGCACCTTAAAGGCCTTTCCCTCTACTCAGTTTCCTATAGATTGCTGAGGGCTGATTTGTGCCTGGCTTACAAGAAATCCATAAACCAAACACTTATTAATCTCCTACATATTTGTAAAGCAAAGTACCAGAAAAGCAAAGTCTGGGGACTTATTTTTTTTTCTGTGACTTAAACTGAACATGCTTGAGAGACAGCTATGTGTCCCAGAGACTGCCCCTCCCATGAAACAGGCTTCCGATCCATGTGAAGCTGAGTTTGCCTATTACCCAGTTTAAGCACAACCGAGATCAGTGAATGGGGAATAGGAAATTTCCACTGGACCCAGCACCCATGTCCCTTATGGACAGAGATGGCTTATAAATGCTTGGCTCTCAATATCCTGTTTGGATACAGGGCATTATTCTTTTGGTAAAACTTGGCAAGGCTTAGATAGGCCCCCTGGATTATTAGCCTAGTAACAGTCTACAACTCTTTATCTGTTGAAACAACTGTTTTAAGAATTGCCTTATTGTATATTATGATTGCCATTCAAATGGTCAACAAGGTTTTTGGGGTGTAAAAATAAGTGGCAGCACCAATGTGTGACTGCACAGTACTATGAATCACATTTGGTTGAATTCAAGCTTTATATAGTATAGCTATGTAGGACTGTGTAGGAAAACGAATGTTTAGCTGAAAAAGGTGTTGGTTTTGACAATGGGCAAGATCCCATTATAGCAGCTAGGGTGTATATGTGACTGTTCATGGGTTAGCATTAGGACAGGATAAATTTAGTGTTGTACATGTTCGGTCCATTTGTCTTTATTTGTGGTACTGTTAGAGTTTTTTTGTAATATAATTTGTAAGATTAGGGTTAACATACATGAGTAAGGTGACAGAGATGCTAAGCCTTAACCCTACACATTGTTACTAAAAAGAATCTTTCCCTAACTGTACCACCATGAATGATCTGGGTTTTGTCTCTGGGATTTTCTGCTAGTGGAAGAGAGATTATCAGGGGTTTGTGATCTGCTCATTTTTGTATGTCACACATTTGTGCCTCTGCTCATTTTTGGTGTCTCATTTGCATGGTTGACCAGTAATGGTATAAATTATATATAGATAATTACAGGCCCCCCTTAAATATACGTAGCTATAGATGTATATACACATGTATGTGAATGTATATATGAATTTATGATATATGAAGGTATATATAAATATGTGCAGATGTTTCCTTTTATTTGCCTATAGCATTTTTTTTCTCATTTTCAAACTTCTCGAGTAGGGTTAAGGGCGTAAGGTAGAAGGATAGTTTTTGTTCATTTATTCTTGATTATATGGTAACTTTTTCTGAGCAGTAGCCAAGTCATTTGATGCCCTGGACAAATCCTTGGACTAGTGCCCCCTCAACCCAGAATTGAACACCAAGAAAAAAAAAATCACGGTCTTCCAAACTGTGCCTAGGAGCTTATACAGCGTTCATGCATTAGTTAAGCTACTGCACATTAATTTGAGTTTGTGCAGCATTAGCTATGCTGTTGAGACTTCATTTATACTGCAGGCTAGAGATTGCCTTCCCTGTCAAGGATTGATATCAGAGTACAGGCAAAGAAAAAGGAATATGGGGATCCTAATGGCACTGGTAGAGTTTTTAGTAGAATCTAGAACAGATGGCACTGTAACAAAAGGGATAATTAGTAGATCATATAGAATATTGCATGATAACTATAGGAATCAATCAGAGGAGGTCCGAGAGGATTGGGAAGAGAGATTGGATAAGCAATTCACAAAGAAACAATGGGAAGAGGTATGTATGCTCCCGAATATGCAACAAATTCTAGAAGATTTAGGATCTTTGTTTGGAAGTGATTGGACAGGTATTTTTATACCCCAAATAACTTTTCCTCATGTAGATTGTAAATGTTGCAGCTGTGATGGGAAAGAAAGTGGTAATTGGGAACATGTTTTGAGGAGTATGAGTTGGCAGACTTCTCTGTCAGAAATAGTGGGTGAGCAATTTGGTGTAGCTAAGGAAATGATTTTTTTTGAGCTGTGATACAGAATCAGAATTGCACCAGTTGATAAACACATCACTCCAAATGACACTTGATGACCTTTATTAAATTTCTATAAACATGATTTTGTAAACCAATATTTATTTATTACAACTGACACGTGGTATAGTTGAGCATAATAGCCATGTAACATTAACTAGGGCAGCGTGACCCCGCTCATCCAACCCAGTAAGCAGCGTCCATACCGCCACTCGCTTACTTATGAAGCAGCATCCCACCACTCACGTCATTTACCATTTATTGAATTACACTTCCAACCAAATAAGCAGCTTACCTCTACTCACTTATTTATCAAGCAGCATCCAACCACTCACTTTCCTTTCCCAATTCATTGAATTGAACATCCAACACTAGAAGGGGGACAGAAAAGGGCAAGCTTGCCCCTCTTTTCCACCCACCAGCCTATTCAGGCTATTCTCCCTCTCCCCGACCAAACTTCCAGCAATCTAACCACCATTAAAAAGCATTAAGCCAAACATCATTCGGTGTACCCCATGCTCTCTAGCCTAACTGGATCAGTGTAGCACAAATGGAAAAAGTAGCCAGTTGCCTAAATGGCTAAAAGTAAACCACTGATCCCTCTCCATTGGTAATGTACCCAACCATAAGCTCAGCCTAGCATAGCCCCTATGTAATAGCTAAATACCCACGTACCTAACTACCAATAGAAGCTTCATAATGATTCCCAGGTCATTACCAGCCAAAGCCTAGCATAACCACTATGTAATAGCTAAATACTCACGTACCTAACTACCAATAGAAGCTTCATAATGATTCCCAGGTCATTACCAGCCAACTGAGCACCCACAACACTAACCCACTGACACTTGTAAGCATGCAGGGGCAAATGCAGACCATCATGCCAAATTGCAGCCCCATTTTTCTGCCCAATGAATATAATAACTAACTGAGATCTCTTTTCAAAATGCCATTTAATAACAATCCTGCCATCACACCAACTACCCATTATAAGCAGTAAGACATTTAAACAACCATCCTGGCATTTTAACAGCACAACCACCATGAGCCATACCGCTTCCAAAAAAATGAAAATGAACCCTAATCCCCAACCACTCTACTTGAACCTCCTACCCCATCTTAACATTAAACTCCCAATATTCAACATCCCCTCAATCGTCCTCCCTTCCATCCAACAAGCCACCAACCCAACCCCTTCCCCAAATTATATTCCCCAACCAAACAGCATATGCCTCATTTCTCAAATGAAAATCCCCGTCAACCTCTCTATCATCTGCCAGAAGGCCTGACCAGGCTGATTCCAAGACAATCCCCTGGCGAATGCACCATAAAACACTAAACCCAAGCTAGGTGAAACCACACAATCACAATGTACCACCAGAACCCTAAAATGCCCAATGTCGCCAAAACAAAGTCAGTGACATGCCATCATTCCTAAGTGCAGCCTCTATCCACCCAATGGATACACTAATGACCAAAATGAGATTTCCTTTCCTAATGGATCAATTACCTAGCAGTATAAGAGCAATACTGCCATCATACCAACCATCGAGCATAAGCAGAAAACATAATGACTATCCTAGCATTTACTGACCAACTACCAGCTTCTGAATGACTGGAATACATCCACAAAGAATTCAGTACATCCAGAAAGGCAATAACCCCCAGACTGTAACCCACTGAACCTCCATTTACCAGTGCCAGCCCTGACAAATCCATCTTGTCAATAGCTATAATCTGCCAGTTTTTACACTATCCAACCTACTCTAACCTTTCAAACATATGACCTGTCCTCCCAGATGTAGTATAGTCGCATAACCCTGTCATCTGTGCTACTATACAAATCATAGAAAATTCACCTTGACCAACTGACCTGCCTTACCTTGTTTCCCAGCCTAAACATAATTTAACAAACTCAGCAATGCCCTACCAAATACCCTCTTACTAAAAACTGCCCTGTAATCCTGTACCACAACTGATCATTCCAAGCCAACCTAACACACCTTACCTCGACAAGCCCAAAGACTTATACCACTGTCCTATTGCCCAAATGGAAATCAACCTCTTACCCTGCAAATTCTGCTAAACCTTTGATGCTAGACACAATGAAACTCCAAATAGTAACATCCCTGCAATCCTGTACACTCCTCCTCTCATCATCCTTCCATCCTGCCAGCCAACAAGCCAAACCATTCCCCTAAAATATGCAAAATTCCAGAGGCCATTGATCTCCATGACCTCCATAATCTACCCCTGCCCCAACACTTCACCCCCCCTTTTTTTTTGGTATTACCTTCGCATCTGGCAAATCAAATAGACCCTGACCTGCATCCCTTAGCAACCCCTAAAACTAAACCTTGCTTAGACCTTCAGTTTTCTGCTTAAATGGATGCCAGTTCCTCATACATCTTCACACACACCCCATGCCTTGCAATGCTCTGTCAAGCCCTTCACCTAGTCTTAAAGTCTCAGCCACCACTGCCAAATCCAATGGAGAGCAGTGCTAACTCCAAAATAGCACAAGCCACTGAGAAACCCATCTGCATAACCTTGCCACCAGAAAACTCCAACCAACTACCCTTCCCACAAAAAGTAATCTCACCTCATAATGTTGTGACTCCCCCACCTATGGATGACCCCAAACCTGCTTCACCCTGCCCCTAATATAACTCCTACACCCTGTCCCCACTCTTCTCCCAAACTGCACTGACGCTGATGTGCTTTAATGAGCAACTAATAAAATGGATTTCCCTGCGATCTCCTCATACACCACTCCAGCAGTAGGAAGATCCACCCGTGCAAAATCCATCACATTTGAAATTCACTTCTTTCAGGCCACTGAGGATGCCCCCTCTGTGCTTCCACATCTTTAAAACAATTCCTTTCAGGTTACTGAATGCCCATTCTGCACTTCCCCATCTGCAAAAGAAAGGAAAATGTAAATTCTCAGCACAAACGTAAGCAAAACTTCTTAATGACAACATTAAGCACTGCCAAGGGCCTACTTCTTTCATCAAATGCACAACCACTACACTGGCCCGCAGCCCCCTTCTCCAAGAGGGTGCAACCTTGGCAGCTTCATCCCATGGTTTTCTCTATAAACATCTATAACCTAACATGCACACAGTAATGACAGTGAAAATGCCTAAAACGGCAAATGAAATACCTCCATAACATACCCAGACCACGCTTGTGTACCGCATCCCTGAGGAGCTTTCATCATTTAGGGTCATAACACTGCATGTTCAAACTGAATCATTGTTTCTTTAAAAATACTTCCATAACATACCCATGCCACGCACATGTACCGCATCCTGAGCACATTTTAAATGACAGCATTCTTAAAGGTATTGTACTTGCCAATTAAACCCCTTCATACCTGTGAGCTCTAAGCCGCCCAATGATGGGAATGAAGTCCTTTACCCTCTGTCTATGAAGCAACCTTATTCTGCATCCACCCCTTACTTTCTGGATTAAGATAGCTATCGGGTCTGGAGACTCACCATAGAGAACCTTGCAGTGTTTGCAGAATGGCCCCAAATTCTGAGGTAAAATTCTGTCTATGATGAACAATAGCAATGTCCGCATACTGCAACTAGCAGTAAAAGTGTATGCGCACCATACGTCTCAGCCTCTTAGAGCAACACCACAGCAGTAAGAACACCTAGCCAACCTGACCAACAAAAGGCCACAAAATCCCCAACCCAACTGACCATAATAAAAGGAAATCACAAACCACCACAAACACCCCACCCAACAGATCCAGTAACCATTTAATAAACTGCTAAAATAAAAGGCCCTATATTACCAAAGTGAACCAAGGACAGTACTAAAGAACTGAAACTGCAATGTAATGCAAGCTCCAACTCCACTCTTAGCTTCATGCCCTAATTAGCATTCGGGAACCCTCCAAAATTTAAAAGGATGGACTGAAGTTATAATATGTGTCCCTTCTGTCACATCTGATTTCTGAAGGGTATGAAGTCCTGTACTCAACTGCTTATTTCCTAACCACAAGCTTTAATTATTTGCCCATAAATAGCCATAACAAAACACACACTTGCATATTGCTCTTACAAGCTCAGAAAGCAACTGGAGCAAGCCCCGCAACAACATCAACCTCCAAAGGACCCCCAGTCTGCAAATTAAAAGCCTGCCACCATACCCCACTGCAGTGTCCAGTGACCAGCCAACAACCTACCTGACAGACAATTGCATGACATGGATGAGCACATAAGACCTAATTCCAAACATACTGTAAAAATCTGAGCACTTGCAAAATCAGTACACTTGAGAAGCAGGCCACCCCTCATGCAATAGTTATTGCCACACCATGCAGGCACAAGGGGCATCTGTTAACAAAACAGCTTGCAGCCCACCATAAGCCCCTTGCATCTCCTCACACTCTGAAAGCAAGAAGTCTGTGCGAAGCAATTGCACAAAGTGGGACAAAGTCCACTCACCATTGACTAATCCCACCATCAGCAAAGTCAGGTGGCAGTCATCAACACCCCAATTCCATCCCTTTTTTTTTGCTGTCTTTCTCTATAAATGCCACCACTGATGTCCAAGCCACAGGACTCTGCAATGAGGCTGCCCCAGCGAAAAGCAGAAACCCCCGAACGACCTCCCGAAAAAGTCTGCCAGGTGCCACAAAGTAGTTTGTCAGCATGATGAACAATACACATGAGATTACAGAAGAATGGAAGAAAGCAGAGATATTGATTAAGGCGATAGAGACAGCAACTTCTGCAATTCCTGTAGTTAAGAAAAGGGCAGAAATCCTTAAGGAGGGGCAGAAGATGGTGAGCTCTTGTGTTTGCAATCTCTCTAAATAGCTTCTTTCTAAGGCAAACATTTCTTATAAGATAAAATGTTTATATTTAT
This sequence comes from Protopterus annectens, assembly GCF_019279795.1. NCBI lineage: Eukaryota > Metazoa > Chordata > Ceratodontiformes > Protopteridae > Protopterus > Protopterus annectens. The sequence goes on along the minus strand of NC_056750.1, from coordinate 445,864,998 downwards.
TCATTTCATGGAAGGCAGAAGATCATTAAATTGTTAACAAGAGACTTGAAATTTAAATTACCATTTATTATTATTCCATGTATAGAGATTTCACTCAATATCCATTCTAAACAACATCTTTCATAACTGAGGTATTTCCATTCCTAATTCTAGTAACATTAGAGCAACTTTTAGTGCATCTGTAAATAAGAATTACAGAAACACTTTAGTGGCAAATTTTTAAACTTAGATACAGATGAATAGATCGCTCTGGAAAAATCTGATATCAGACTTTTTAATTGAATGCTCCCCTCACGTGCTGTTCATCAAGCAACCCCCCCTCCCATATTGGATCACATTCATTCCACTGAGCCAAGTGGCATCTGGGTGGACCATCATACAGGTATCTGGGATGTTTGTGTCCTCACTGGTATCCCAGCTATGAGAGAGTTTTTATGGAGCGGTCTAAATCTTCCCATCGTGAGGAGCTGAGCACTGCTGTCACTGCAAAAACCATGCATGCCATTTCCTCTGCAAATGCATACTCTGTCACATGACTTGACAAGGCATCATCATCTTGGGCATCCAAACCTATGTCCTTCCTCCACAGGCATCCCACATCGTGGCATACTCCCCTGGTTTCTTCCAGAGGCTATGCTAGCAGAGCAGTGGCATGAAATGATTGGGATCACCATAATTCCATCCAGGATGTGTATGAATTTTCCTGTCTGCACCACCAATGACATGTGCTGCATATCAAACCTGGGTCACTTTGACCATAGTCATGGTTTTATCCTTGTACACCACAAGTGCAGGAACTTGATTTCAGATCTCTTTATAAGAATTAAGAAGGATAAAAAAAGAGGCAGTAGCACTTTCAGATGAATGGTTTTTGTCCCTTCTCAATAAGGAGTTAAGTAATGAACTGAATCTGAATTATTTTTAAAGTAGATTGTGAAAATGTATAACTTTAATTATTGCGTTTTTTTTTTTTTTTTTTTTAAGGGATGCATAAATAACTGTTGAGTTGGTATCTTTATTGTGAAAACTTGATATTTTATTCTTTCTGCCTGTGCTACATAAAAGTGAAAATGTTGACACTTTATGCTACTTGCTTTGACAAACAGTGGATGACTGAGCCTTTTGTAAAGTACATGGAATCTAAGTTGAGGGCAGGTAGCAAGAATTTTGCCACTTAATGTAGGGGGAAATAGGTGGCTGTATTTTTAAGGTGAAAAGCTTGTTTAACTACTCACATGGGTGTGTTAAGACAACCAGTTCTGTAAAAGATTATTTAGTGAGTACAGTAACTGAAATAGAGGCCGTATGTATACTTTTAGACCTGAGCGTATGGCACATTTGTTTATCTCCATTTACCCACTTCATCAAGTTCATGGTCAGAGGAGAGTTTGGAGATAAGCAACCTGACAGCGGGTACAAGCCATATGTGGCCATCCTGAAGGAGACACCATCCCTTAACATGATGCACGTGGACTTAAACACACTTACTCTCACATGCTGTGCACACTTATGGGCAATTTAGAGAGCCACTATTTTACCTAGTATATGTCTTTGGTATGTGGGAGGAAATCCGAGCACTCAGCAAAAACCTACATAAGACATGGGGATGTGCAGACTCCACATAGAAGGAACCTAAACTGGAGAACAAAGCATGCTGAGGCAAAAACTTTCAATGCTGAGCTACTGTGCCACCCTGCTAGAATGTACACTGTTTGTAATTATATCTGTGCCTGTATATGAAATATTTATTCAAGAAAATGTGGTGGGTTTATGTGAAAGCTAGCTCCATGATCAAACTCTGTTTTTCCTCAAATACTAAGATTAATTCATTTAATGTTACCAAGATAGGTACATTATGGCCTTTCAAATGTCACAAAACATCTATCCTCCTCTCTGTTATGAATTTAGTGCATCACCACCATGTGTAAATCGTGTTATAAATACATTATAAAATTAAATAAAATGAACTAATTCAGATTCAAATGAAAACTGCTCATGAACTTTCAAGTAATACAAGTCAAGAGTGAAATTGAAGGCGAGTAAATAAGTCGGGTATTAAATATTTAAGAGCAGCAGCATTTAAAAATTAATATCTAAGGATACTTCTAATAGTCAGATAATGAACTGTAAAAATTCCATCCCTAGCATTGGATTGGAGTGAGTGAATACATGCATTAAAGAGGGAAGAGACTTTGTGGGTGTGCAATCGGAGTGAGTGACTGGGTGAATGCATGTATGAAATAGAAAGGGACTGTGTGGGTGTGAGATTGGAGTGAGTGAATGCATGCATGAAAGAGGAAGTCTGTGTGTGTGTGTGTGGGAGTGCAAAAAGGAGTGACTGAGGGAATGCATGCAAGAAAGAGGAAGAGTGTGTGGGTTTGCGATTGGAGTGAGTGACAGGGTGAATGCATGTATGAAAGAGGAAGAGACACTGTGGGTGTGCGATTGGAGTGAGTGACCGGGTGAATGCATGTATGAAAGAGGAAGAGACACTGTGGGTGTACAACTGGAGTGAGTGAATGCATGTATGAAAGAAAAAGGGACTGAGTGGGTTTACGATTGGAGTGAGTGAATGCATGTATGAAAGAGAAAGGGACTGTGTGGGTGTACGATCGGAGTGAGTGAATGCTGAAAGAGAAAGGGACTGTGTGGGTGTACGATCAGAGTGAGTGAATGTATGCATGAAAGAGGAAGTGTGTGTGGGAGTGCAAAAAGGAGTGAATGAGGTAATGCATGCAAGAAAGAGGAAGTGTGTGTGGGCGTGAGAGCAAAGTGAGTGAGTGAACGCCTGCATGGAAGAGGAAGTGAGTGTCTAGGTGTGTGATCGGAGTGAGTGACTGGGTGAATACATGTATGAAAGAGGAAGAAATCTATGGGAGTGTGATTAGAGTGAGTGAATGCATGCAGGAAAGAGGAAGAGTGTGCGTGGGTGTCTGATCGGAGTGACTGACTGGGTGAAAGCATGTATGAAAGAAGAAGAAGAGACTGTGGGTTTGGGATCAGAGTGAGTGAATGCATGCATAAAAGAGGGAAGAGACTTTGTGGCTGTGCGATCGGAGTAAGTGACTGGGTGAATGCATGTATGAAAGAGGAAGAGACTGTGTGTGTGGGACTGGAGTCAGTGAATGCATGCAGGAAAGAGGAAGAGTGTGTGTGGGTGTCTGATCGGAGTGACTGACTGGGTGAAAGCATGTATGAAAGAAGAAGAAGAGACTGTGGGTTTGTGATCAGAGTGAGTGAATGCATGCATAAAAGAGGGAAGAGACTTTGTGGCTGTGCGATCGGAGTAAGTGACTGGGTGAATGCATGTATGAAAGAGGAAGAGACTGTGTGTGTGGGACTGGAGTCAGTGAATGCATGCATGAAAGAGGAAGAGTGTGTGTGGATGCATGATCGGAGTGAGTGACTGGGTGAATGCATGTATGAAAGGGAAAGGGACTGTGTGGGTGCGCGGTTGGAGTGAGTGAATGCATGTTTGAAAGATGAGGAGACTGTGTGTGTGTGGGATCAGAGTGAGTGAATGCATGCATGAAAGAGGGAAAAGACTGTGTGGGTGGGCGATTGGAGTGAGTGACTGGGTGAGCGATTGGAGTGAGTGACTGGGTGAATGCATGTATGAAAGAGGAAGAGACAGTGTGGGTACGTTATCAGAGTGAGTGAGTGAATGCATGCTTGAAGGATGAATAGACCATGTGGGTGTATGATCAGAGTCCGTGATTGGGTGAATGCATGTATGAAAGAGGAACAGACTGTGTGGGTGTGCAATCGGAGTGAGTGAATTCATGCATGAAGGATGGAGACTGTGTGGGTGTTCGATTTGCGTGAGTTACTGGATAAATGCATGTATAAAAGGTGAAGCGACTGTGTATGTGAGAGAGATTGGTGAGAGAGTTACCGCAGGTTTCAACCTTAAAACTAGAAATCTGGACAAAGCCAAATTGTACAAGGCCTAAAATAAGGACAATTTTTAAATATCGGTCTTACAAACTTAGAAAGTTGATAGAATAACAAGTTTTGCATTAGTGTGAATTTTCTGAAGGGTATGAAGTATGAAACTCAGATGTCATTATTTTTCTGACTTCAGTCTTTAATGATTTGCCACTAATTTGCCAGAAAACCTAAATTTTTAGAAAAATTAACCAAAAATATGAGGCAAAAATCTCTGGATGTTCTGTGAAAATCTGTACAGTTGAGAGGTGTGATCGTAACAAATGTACTAGTTACAGTACCAGCTAAAAATGATTCTGCTCAGCATTACTTAGCTGCAAACCCATACTTGTAGTTTTACAGAGATAAAATTAATATCAAGCAGAATTAAGTTCAGCTACATATCTTCAAAATGAAAGTTGTTGAGTACTGTGCTTCTTATTTATTTACTCTCTGTTGACCGGAAGTTGCCATTCAGCAAGAAGATGTAGGAATACATGGTGGTGTTAAGTAATATGCTGGCATCTTTTAAAATAACTCAGAAATGGCAAAAACTTGAAATCTGCTCATTTCAAGACTTTTGGAGACACAAATATGGATTCATACAACAAAAGGATTGTGCTGTTTGTTGTGAAACTGTGTGCCGTACATCAAGTGTACAAAGACACTATCAAACCAAAATCAGTCCATGTTTAAAAACTGGGGAGAAAAGTGAAGCCATAAGAAGGGCTGTTTCTGGCTACAAAAACAAAGTAGTGTTTTTAGTCAAGTAGTTGGAACCAAAAATAAAGCTACTGAATGTAGTTATAAAATTGCTCGTGTGTAGTTTCTAAGGCTAAACATTTCACAGATGGAGAATAACTCAAGGAAACTTTTTTTGAGCAGTGTTGAAATTTTGTTAAGTGTCTTATCAAATGAAGAAACCATACTGTTTTGGATTTGAGAAATACCAGCTTCAGCGAGATCAATCGAGAGACACATAACTGATATGGCTGAAAATATAACGGTAAAGCAGACGATCAGATTACAACAAGCTGTTGTATTTAGTGTCTCTTTTAACGAAAGTGTTGATGTCAGTGACGTGGCATGCCTATCAATAGTTGCGAGATTTTATTAGAACGGTCGTATTTATGAACTGCGCTGCTTGATACTTCTTGCTGGTGCAGCCAAGGGAGAGGATATTATAACTGCATTTGTAAGCTATTTCGAAAATCAGCAGATTGACATAAATAAAATATTCTGTGTTACTACTGATGCTGCCCCTGCAATGGTTGGAAACAATAAAAGATTTGTTAAATTTCTTCAAGATCATATTGGACGTCAAGTATTGAGCTTCCATTGCATTGCACACCAGAAGAGTTTGTGTGCGAAGATTTTGTCATGGAGCTTGAACTCTGTAATGGAAACTGTTGTCAAGATAGTTACCTTCATAGTTTCAAGCTCTTGATTGACCCACAGGCAATTCAAATCTCTTCTACATGAAATGGAGAGTGCATATACAGACCTCCCACTGTACAGCAATGTCCGTTGGCTTAGTCGAGGTAATGTTTTTTACAGATTTGTATCAAGTCTAGAAGCAATCAAGGTGTTTATTGATGAAAAAGAGCAACATTTCCCGGAATTGAATGACGATGATTGGCTGTGCAACCTGATGTTTCTGGCTGACATAACTAAACACCTGAATGACTTAAACTTGCATTTACAAGCTTTGTATAGACACACTTTGAGTTGCTCTCAAGCTACCTTTCTTTTTTATGTCCTTTAAATTATACCAAAAGAAATAAGAGGTGGCATGTGGGAGGCCAAACTTGAATATAGGGAGTTGTACTGGCAGATTATATTAGAATCCACAAAGCCACTGGCTTTAAATGACATGATTTCTATTTCCTCAGTTCTTAGGTTAAAGGCAGCCAAATTATGATTTTAGTTTGTTGGCCACAAGATGTCAACATAAGATGGGGTTCGGGACTCAACCTTGGTGAATAATTAACTTATTTTACCTTCACTGCATGATATTTTTTAAAAAGAATTTTTTAAAAAAACTTTTCAATAGTTTTTTAATAGTTTTATTGTTCACAATGTGTGCTATTTATTTAACAAACACATTTTTATTATGATTAACTGGGTTCAAACATGTTTTATAAGTTACGGTTTTATCATCATTTTTTACATTCCTGTTTTGTACGACAGAATTTCATTGGTGTAATTAATTTATTTGCATAATTGAATGGCTATTTAAGTGTTCAATTTAGTGCTTGAACTTGTTTATTCTGATGAAGACTTGGTTTTAGTCGAAAACGTACATATTGGTCTGGCGTTATTTGTGAATTTTAATAAAGATTTGTGACTCCAAATTACGTAACCTTCTCATGGTTTCTGACCTTGATTTGGATTCTCCTGGCAAGTCCAAAGTGTTGGTTGCATTTACAAGGACAGGGTCAAACAGTACTCGACCTTTATGAGCACTGGCATGGATTTGTGCCAAAATTAGATAAATTTTACCATGATATTAGCACTAACACCTACAAGTACTTTCCAAATGTAAAGACTCATTCAGATTGATTTACTGTCAACAGAGATGAGCTTCAGAAGTGCATTGAAGCGCTCAAAGGAGAGTTTGCTAGAAGAGGTCAAGGCTTCCAAATTAATGAGCCCATATTTTCTTACCTCATCAAGCCTGACTTAAGTGATCTTACTACCACCCTATTTTACCCATCTCTTTTTCTGTGGATGGGTGTTGACAATTTTGAAATGCAACACATTGAATTCAAGTCATGACAGCTATGGATGATAACATTTGTAGAATTGCAGAAAACTCTTGAAGGAAACTACTTGGAAAAGTCAGCTGCCATCCTCAACTGCTAGATATCCCTGCCTGAAGTGTTCACCTGCTTGTAGAAAGTTGCATTTGCTCTGCTTATGGCTTTTGGGTCAACTTACACATGTGAATATGTTTTTTCATACATGAAAGCTGTTTTAAGTCAACAGAGAAGTTGCTTGACCCCTGTTCATTCAGAAGCTTGTGTGAAGTTGAAAGTGACCAAATGTACACCAGATATTTAACAATTAGCCAAGGAGAAGCCAGAACAAGGGTCACATTAATTGATTAATGACTCGGATTAATAATCGGTGATTACTCATATTAAAAAAGTTAGTGTTTTATGTTTGATTTATTTTATTTAATAGTTTTGTTCTTCCAGCTATTGGACTTTCCATCTTAAAATATACAGTTGACAATTTAAAAATTTTCAAAATGTGCTCAGAACTTAAATAGAACATAGTTTTTGTATTTGTTCATATGTATATTAAAATATTGAATACTCAACAAGATGAGAATAGTTATTTAATCGGGTATTGGAAACGTGTTAATACAAGTAAACTTGCTTCAGTGTGATAGAAAAGGTGTTTTTTTTTTGTTATTGCTTGGCAATCCTATAAATTTTGGCACACTGACTATGCAACATTACTTCGGCACAACACTACTAAAAGGTTGTTGACTCCTGTCCTGTCCTAGAACAACAGATTATGCATTAACAAAGGATTTGAAGCATGAAAGTCAAATATCTGTCATTATTTAATGATTTCAATCCTCAATGATTTGCCAGAAAACCACAAATTTTATGAGGATCCAAAGAAAAATATGAGGCAAAAATCTGGCCATTCTGCAAATTTCTGGACAGGTGAGAGGCACACTATTCACTAAAAAAAAAAAAAACAAATTAAATAAATTATCAAAAGTCACATTCAACAGAAATGTAGACAGTTAATATGGCTTATTGAAGTTAATGGGAAACACTATACCAAAAGAGCACAAAGGATGGATGAATGGAATGTGTAGGGTCTGACGTGTGGATAATGAAAAATCTTTCACTGTAAAATTATGTAACTACATTCAGGAATTGTGGATTCAACACTCCTCACAAATCATTTTCCCTATATTTACAATATGAGATATTTTATCTATTTGCTCACAAGTCTCCAGTATCTATCTACTGACCTACATGCGCACACACTTGTGCATATAAAAATCTCCGATTTCTTGACAGGATACAATGTATAAAAGGGCACTGAACAGTACTGCTACTGAATTATAAGAGTCTGTCATCAAGTTTGCATAAAGCCTGGCAGAGATTCACAACAGCAGTAACATATCTGGTGGTGCTATAGCCAATGTAAAGCCTATGAAAATGGTCCCTGTACCACCAGTTACAGGGCTTCAACTTGAGTAGTGCTCTGCCATGGGGTCTTAGCTTTGATGGCATCTGTAATGAACATTTCATTTATACCTTTGTGGGTGTTTACCTAAAGTCTCTTGATATTGTCCATTGTTTTGCAATTGCATGCATGGCATGCACAGGCCACCAATGTCCCTGCATCAGTGGTGAATGAAAGGGGATCAAAATACATTTGTCATAAAGTTCATGGCCTACTCACTTTGCAGCAGTTTGTCTATAAATCTGAGCTAATGCACCTACTTCAATTGTCCACTGTTTGCAAATTCCTGTCTAGGGCACAAACAGTATATAGTAGCATGCATGTGATAATATGCTGTGTGTGCACAGTATCCACAGTGTTAAAGCATGTCGAGTGCATGTGCACAGTATCCACAGTACTGAAGTATGTTGGGTGCATGTGCACAGTATCCACAGTACTTGAAGCATGTTGGGTGCATGCGCACAGTATCCGCAGTACTTGAAGCATGTTGGGTGCATGTGCACAGTATCCGCAGTACTTGAAGCATGTTGGGTGCATGTGCACAGTATCCACAGTACGTGAAGCATGTTGGGTGCATGCGCACAGTATCCGCAGTACTTGAAGCATGTTGGGTGCATGTGCACAGTATCTGCAGTACTGAAGCATGTTGGCTCCATCTGCACAGTATCCATGGTACTTGAAGTATGTTGGGTGTATGTGCACAGTATCCACAGTACTTGAAGCATGTTGGGTGCATGCGCACAGTATCCGCAGTACTTGAAGCATGTTGGGTGCATGTGCACAGTATCCACAGTACTGAAGTATGTTGGGTGCATGTGCACAGTATCCACAGTACGTGAAGCATGTTGGGTGCATGTGCACAGTATACACAGTACTGAAGTATGTTGGGTGCATGTGCACAGTATCCACAGTACGTGAAGCATGTTGGGTGCATGTGCACAGTATCCGCAGTACTGAAGCATGTTGGCTCCATCTGCACAGTATCCATGGTACTTGAAGCATGTTGGGTGCATGTGCACAGTACCCACAGTACTGAAGCATGTTGGGTGCATGCGCACAGTATCCATGGTACTTGAAGCATGTTGGGTGCATGTGCACAGTATCCACAGTACTGAAGCATGTTGGTTGTCCACCACCCCATTTGGTAACATAACTTGCAACAGCACTAGTTGCAGCATTGTATTGTTGTAATGAACACTCACAGCCCAAAGTGAAAGCACTGTAGTCTGTGTATTCTACTGGTATGGTATACTACTCATTCTATGGACACAGGCATACATGCTTTTCTTACATGGTGTCTATCTAAAAGGACTTGTAACCACAGCATTAGTACATTAGTACTGCGATTGTGAGCTTTAGCATTTGTCTCATGTTGGATCATAGTGTTAGAGGAATTACAAGCATCACTTGAAGATGTGTCAGCATCTGCTGCACATGTCTGATAGTTATACCTGCAGCTGATTTAGCAGTTTCCTTTTGCAGTGTGATGTCATCAGTTCTGCAATCTGCAAGGTAATTAAAAGAAGAAAACTTCACTTCCTCTGTGTCTTCATGACCTACACCTTTTATGTTGCCATGTGAAGCAAAAGCTATGGTATTCACCTATGACAAGGCAGCCAGTGGGTCTTCACTATGTTTACTTTTAACGGTGGGGATGAGCATACCTCTTAACCTCTTAGAGCAAGAAATCTGGATAAAGCAGTAAATAAAAGTGGGGTAAAGGCTCAAAAATCTGGACTTTTTTTTAAATATTGCTCTTGCAAACTTGCGTTTTACATTAGCATGAATTATCTGCAAGGTATGAAGTCTGAAACTCAAATGTCTGTCATTATTTTATAACTTCAGTTTTTAATGATTTGCAAAAATCTGTACAGTTGAGAGGTATAAGAATGAAACCACAGTCAGTTATTGCCAACTGATGCATTTGTTCAAGTAATTTGGTATGGATATACATTAATCAGTGGTCCGTGGCATCCAGCAACAGTCACCATTGTCTGCTCACACAGTCAAAAATGATTTATGGTACCCCCTGTCGTCACTCACTTCGTACCTTGACTAGGCATCTGGTTAGGGTAATGCTACCAGGCACATGCATAATTAGCTAAACATACATTATGCTCATAATATTGCTGAGATATTTTGCATAAACATACACTGAGATGCTACTACATCAAGACCAACCTGTATGCCATGGACAGCTCCCTCAGGCAAAATGGACATGTGCATGACCTTGTCCCCCACAAGGGTAATCAAAGAGGAAAATCCTACATGGCTTCTTTAGTCTGATCACCTGGATGCCCTCTTTACATAGTCATACATATTACTAACATGCTGCCAAAACTCTGATAATAAACAGACATGTTCTTCCATTTGTTAACATCAGTGACCACATTAGCCCAGTGCCACCCCTAGTTCCCCCTTGCTATTACCCTGTCTTAACAGCAGCACAATGTCTGTGTGCAATGTATTCATTAGGATAGCATTTTCCTTATCAGAAAACTTTTCTTTTACACCTTCCATACACTTCCCTGTTTAAACAAATGAAAACACATATCTGACTAAGCTATGTGGCAGTAACATGTGCATTGTGTAGAAATAACATTAAAATCTCATGCTTTTTTTGGATAAGTAACTTCCCAGTTGTCAACAGGACTTGTGATTCAGTAAATATGACTAAATGCCACCAAAACCTCTGAGCAATGAGCCGTAAAATAGTACTTGTATAATACTGTGCCCTGAACTGGAAGTCTGCTACATCTGCCATTGAAAAAAAATCACACCATGTCAATAAACAACCATCGCAGAAGATAACTTTTTTTAAATTGCATCCTGCATTCCAGGGAAATATGGCTTTTGTGAATGGAAATAAAATTTATGATGGCTACTGATTATGTAGTTCCTTGTTGATCTACATAAATATTAATTTACTGATAGTGAACAATGGCTGTGATTGGGCAGCTGTGGTGGTGCAGCGGTTAGCATTGCCACCTCACAGCAAGAGGTTCTCTGGTTCGATCCTCGGCTGGGGTGCCTTCTGTGTGGAGTCTGCATATCCTCCCTGTGGTTGCATGGGTTTCCTCTGGGTGCTCCGGTTTCCTCCCACATCCCAAAGACATGCTGTAGGTGGATTGGACACTCTAAATTGGCCCTAGGTGTGAGTGCTTGCATGTGTGTGCCTCCTGTGGAAGGTTGGGTGCCAGGCTGGCAACTCGACACCATAGAACTGTACTGCCAATTATGAACAGACAGTTGATCTACTGTGGTGACCCCTAACTGAGAAAAGCCAGAAGAAGAAGAACAGTGGCTGTGATGCTTTAACAAGTATGACCTGTATTGCATTGATTGCGGTAATGTTTCCAAGTATTAGTAACAGTATTTATACATCTGTGCTCTTAGAATACTGGATCCAAACATGTGCACAAAGGAGCAATTAGCTGTAAAATAATATACCAGTTTAGCCACATGTCATCCAAGAATAAAATCTTAGCTATGACCCAGTGTTCCTGGGTTTGATTTGCATCTCCGGCACTAGGGGTATTCAGTTGCAATAGGAGAGGAATGGTGTGGTTCTTGCTTGTTTGCTTTTCATGTGGGAGATTAAGGGGTATTGCTGGAGCTTGCCTGGCCTCTTCTGCAGGTGATACCTTAGCCAATGGCAAGTGTGCCAGTGTAGCAGGCTAAGATACCACCTTATCCCTGGAATGAGCAAGTTGGCACTGATTGCTTAAGCCAGTCCTCCTCCTATCCAAACCCATAGGTACCCATTCAGCTAATCAAACCTGGATTGCTTGGGGCATAGTCTGGGTTTCATTCTGTTGTGGCACAAGGCTGGGCTAATGCTTTCCAGTCTTGTATGCTGTTTGTGGTGTCTGTTTTTTTAATGCACTCATTCTGTGTCTTTTGATTCATTTTAATTACTTAAATGGCTCTGTTGTATCACCATGACCTTTCTTCAAAACTATGTATCAGAAATTATTGTAGTCTTTTACAATATGGTATTTGGTCAAGAACATTCACTAGTTTTATTGCCATATTCTTTGCTTAAATGTCCACGGTCTATGAACTGGTAAAATGAGGTATGTAGAACTGTACCAAGTCTTCCATATGGGGTCTTGCAACCTACATCTTTACTGGGATAACTTCCTGTTTTCTACTGTGTTACATTTTGCTATACATACATATAGTCTGTTTTCAGCCAGCCATGAGTCATCTAATAGGACAGCTTTGAAGGAAAGGAAAATGCTTAAAGCTATAGTTTTTAGGCTGAGGGTGCTGGTCACTTAAACAGTGTTTAAGCGTATTTACCTTTATTACCTAGATGGCACTGCTGTTCAAAGCCCAGTTTAATAAGACATACTTTCTTGGTATTTCAAGTAAAACAAAGGCATAACCAGGATTTTTTGGAATTATAGTATATGCAGAATGTTGTTCTCCACTCTCAAGTGTACATTCTCCCACACTGGCTGGAAACCTGAACTGTGTACATTTCCAGACAATGTACCTATGTTGTTGTTGTTGTGTATTTCGGCTTTTCCTGGTTAGGGGTCGCCACAGCGGAACTCCGGTCCGCTAATGATTGGTAGTTGATTTTTACATGCCGAGTTACCAGCCCTGACGCACAACCTTCAACGAAGGTACGCCCATTCACGCATGTCTCTACGCAGAAGACGCTCTAGCTGAGAATCGAACCGGACAGCGTCTTACTGTGAGGCGACAACGCTATATACAATATTGAAAACAATAATGAAAAAACTAAATGCTAAGTTTGAGTAAAATAATCAAATAAATACTGGCATATATGATGCAAGTCTAGAACCTTAAAGTAAGAGACACTTATACACCAGTAATTAAAATGGAAAATGTTAAGGTTTTACTATGCACTAATGAAGGAAAATAAGTAGCACAAAATGGAGATATAAAGCAATTTGATAATAGCTAAGACAGATAAGAGCTGAAGATGTCTGGCTGAACAATAATTACATGCAATAGTATAGAAGGTCACTTGTATACCATTTTCTACCAGGCAAAATGGATATAATGAAACACTGTCAGATGTGCCACCATAAAAGTGGGAAAGAACAGAAGTACGAGTCATTAGGTAGTGCAGAGATTAAAAGCAGATCACAAGAAGTACATGAAAACAGATAAGAAATAAAGAACTATTGGAGGTAGGGACTTGCACAAGTGTGAGTATATGCTACTGTGGTTAGTTACCATGGGCTAAATAGTGACTATCTCACTAGGAAAAAGAGGATAGTTTAGAAGAAATGATACAAGGGTTAGACAGGAAGTGAGATGGATGTATCTGATTAAATAATTGTGATGAGGGCTTGTAGGATGATAAGATCCTAGTGTCATAGCCTCCTTCATGAAACAGGATTAACAGTGCACAGTAGATTAGTAAAAGTTTGACAGCTAACAAAGGTAAATTTAGAGCTAAAGAAATTCTCAGACTGTACATAGAGAGAGAGTCAAAAAGTTTAGGTCAGATGACACGTGGGCTGCCAGAAAACAAGGGAGCTCCCTCAAATGGAACTTTTAGAAGTTTGCACTCTTAACTTACAGTGGCTGCATCCTAAGCCTTTTGATAAAATTCCAGTTACATTCTCACAGTTCAAAACATAACTCAAAAGCTTAGCTCAGGAATTAGAGAGAGAATCAACCACATATTAGCCCACAAATTACTAATCAATGATCATACCAAACATATAAATAATCTGAAGATCTGGGAACACATTTTCAACATTATATTAATGTACGGAACCCAGGATAACCCTTGGATATAAATACTATAAAGTCAAGTTTTATCAGAAATCAAATTATTATAAGATATTATACCTATTGATAAGACTCTTCATATATTATTTTTTGTTAAAAATAGAAGCATTCATGTATATAGTGTATATATGTTGTAGAATTGTTGTTAGAAGTACTGTTTGGAAATTACCTGTGTATTTCTCGGTCAAATGTTTGTATGAACAAATTGAAAAATAATAAAGAATTATTATTGAAAAAAAAGAGAGATAGAATCAACAAATGAGACAAATGCCCAAAACTGGGGACATTTTTTAAATATCGTTATTTTGTTTGTGTCTTTCTGCTTTTCCCGGTTAGGGGTCGCCACAGCGGAACTCCGGTCTGCTAACGATTGGCAGTAGAGTTTTACATGCTGGCTTGCCGGGCCTAATGCACAACCTTCAATGAAGGAATGCCCGTTCACGCATGTCGCCACACAGAAGACGCTCTAACTGAGAATCGAACGGGCAACGTCTAACTGTGAGGTGACAATGCTACCGCAGCACCACCAACCGCTATTATATACTTAAATATCTGATAGAATAATAGGATACTTGCATATTATAGCAAGCACATTCTGAACAGGGCCAACAGCTCATTTCCAAGTTGTACTCCTGCCAAGATATGTAGTAAACAAAGGGGCCAAAATAGGGACAGGATTTAAATATTGCTCTTACAAGGTTGCTAAAATAACAGGACTTGTATTATCATGAATTTTTCTGGAGGAAATAAAGTCTGAAACACAAATGTATGTCATTATTTAGGGACAGCATTCCACAGTGATTTGCCAGAAAGACACAACTTTAAGAGGAATGGACCAAAAATACGAGACATAAATCTGGACATTCTGCAAAAATCTCACAGTTGAAAGGTATGACGGTGACCTTTCAGACCTGTCAGATAATGTTTCTGCTGCCGTCAAAGTAATTGCAATGTTACTAGTTTGTGCTTCACCCTGTGATGTTAAGAATGATATCAGACAGTCCCGATCCTTGGCTGATGTAAAGCCATCCCATTTAATTCTCCCTCTCTCTGTTTTATTGTTGAAATGACATTTTATTTGAAGGATACTTCATACTTTCTTCAGTTTTGCTGTCTTCATATTGTTTATTGTGGATGCGCAAGCAGCATTTGTACCTGTACATTAATCAGTAGAAACTGAAACCTAAGTTTTGGTCTATTTCCATTTTAATAATGTAGGTAGTTATGTAAACTCTATGAAGACAGCAAAACCGAAGGAAGCATGACACATCCTTCAGATAAAATGTCGTTTCAACACTAAAGCATCATTAGAGAGAGAGAGAGACCTAAATGGCTTGGAAATGAGCCGTTTGCCCTGTTCAGAATGTGGTTGCGATAATATGCAAGTACCAATAATAGTTTTGGAATTAGTATTCATTTTCTTAAGGATATGAAGCCTAAAACTCAAATGTCCTTCATTGCTCAGTGACTGCAGTCCTCAGCATTTTGCCAGAAACCCTCAAATTTTATTAGGAACAGATAAAAACTATTAGGAAAAAAAATCAGGAGAATTCTGCCAAATCAGGGAAGGCTGAGAGCTTTGGTCCAGACAAAGGTTTTTGTGTATCTCTGGAAATGTACATATTACCAATGTGTAAATTGTGAACTGTTCAGCATAAAATCATTGTGCATATATCCCTGCCCAACAAAAAATGAAACCATGCAAGCCACCAGTTTATTTTACAAATAAAAGCAAACACTTACATAATACATTAAACTTCATGGAAAACAATAAAACATCCATAACAAAAACAGCCACATTAAGGGCAGCATTGGATTGTCACCCATACTTAAAACAGCAGTGCTAACAACCTTTCACTGTAGCAATCTGTACCAAACTGAGTGGCTTGCCACTGCCCACTGTAAATTAACTTAAACCATTTCAGAAAAAAAGGGGGATAGGAGGAGTCTCCCCTTTAGACCCCTCTAATAGCCTACCAGCTTATCATCACAGGCTCATCCCCCTTTCTTCTCCAATCTAGCCACATTAAAAATAAATACAATATCCTTAGCCAGTATGGAAATGCTCACTTTAAATAAATCAAGTCCAATCTCACTCAGATGAACTCCATCAGATCTGAACCACAATGGGTCCCAGTCTGCAAATCCCAGTGCAGCAAAATTATAATTTCCAAACACAAAGCAACTTATGACGTCCTATGATTAATAAAATGTCTAGCTGGTTCAATGCTCTAAAAACAATGAACCTCTCGCCAAGCCAACTTGGGTTGGATTTCTAACCTAACAATCGTTATCTTAAGAAATGTTTGCATCAGCCAAGCCAAATCTCTTAAAATGTGTACCATTAACCTTATTTTCAGCATCACACCGAGATCATCACCCCCAAATGAGTAGCAATTTTAACCTACAATCCCTGTAATTGCACCGTATTATCCTTACTAAGTAACTCATACCATTAAAACCTTTCCAGATTACTTCCCGTTCCAATAGATCAAATCCTAAACTGCTGCCATGATGTTGTATTGATGCCCACTTCACTGCACAAAAAACAAAGGAATGTTCAAAACTTAGTCTCACTGCACTCTGAAAAACAATCGTACGTTCATAAGTAAGTACTAAGCTAGCTGTCTTTGTGGACCATTTTAAACCTAGCCAATTTCCCTTTCAAATATGAAAATCAAACACTGTACCTTGTGTCTGTGAGTTAAACACCTTAACCGGTATACCAACCCTCAAACCATACAGTCAAATAAAACTAAGCAAAGAGACCACATTTATCTAACATAATTTAAAAACGCATCAAAAAGCCACCTCTCCATTCTTTTAACAACTTCAGTGAAAGAACCTTCTAATGCCAAATGTGTACCTCTTCCTACCCCAAACAAATGGCTCAAAAAACATGCCCTGCTTCAGTCCCTTGACTCATCAAAGCTTTTGTTTCCCACACTAACAAATTGCCAAGATGCCACCTCCTTACTACTCAGCATTTTGAAATACCAAACAATCCAATTTAGTATTACTCAATCTATATCCTAACATGACCCAGCACACTGGGCACAACAAATCACCCCGAAATGCGTGTAAAACCACTTCCTGACCTTACCATCTCTAGTTGGTCTTGAACCTACGGAGCCAAAAAAATAACTGCACCTTGGTAATAATATCACACCAGTACAAACTGCCCAAAGGTTTGCTGACCCTAAATGCTCCCCATATACATAAATACAGCCAGCACTGACCACAAAACACAAACTCTAGAGGAGGGTATCACTACATGAAAGCCTAATATAACAGATGTCTCAACAATAATTTTCCCTAGTGGAAGCCTCTTATCCAAATTTCTTACCTTCACGCTCTCCCAGCCTGTCAAAATCTAGAAAATTCCCAATGTTTCATATCAGTCAAACCCAACAATTTAGCCAAATAATGCAGCACCGAATTTACAGACCATGCTTATTGAGCTATTTGGAGTTCATGCATGAAACCTGTGAGCTATAAGCCCTTCTTGTAGACCTAGACCAAGACTTGTGGTTATAGCCATCATGCTACATACTGACAATGCTCCATAGTTGTTCTGGAAATTCCAGTGGCAGAGACAATGCATTCAGAACCATAGTACGAAAGCTGCAAAACTGAAAATGAGACAGGCTGTCAGCTAAAATATTAGATTTAACTGGAACATGCCTGTCTGAAAATGACAAGTTAATCCATAAGCAAGGCCAGCTGTTACAAAACAGACTTTGCAGACTTCCTCACTAATACCTGCATCACTGTCTCATTGTTTGAATGAAAATCTACCCTGTTATTACTCAACTGCTCTTGCCACACAATCACAGCAGCCCAAATTGGCATTAAACTCTAAGAAGGACATATCCTCCTTCCACTTCTCTGGCCACCCTTTAAGCCACTGGGTATCAAATCACTGATCCTTAAAAATTGCTGCTATGCTTACATTTCTAGCAGCATCAGTGAACAAATGTAGCTCATCTTCTGGCACACAAATGTCCTGCCAAAAAGAACTCCATTAGAAACTTTAACTAGATCTTCACATCGGGTACAACAAGTCTAGTTACCCTCACCCAGCGCTGCCTCCATTTCAGAAGATTAATCACTGATCTATTAAAAGTTCTTCCTCACCAAATCACTCTACAAGCAAAGATTAACAAACCCATCAATTCCATCACTTTCTGTACCCTAATCTTATTTTTCCTTGAAATACAAAAAAGCCTCTCTCTCAGCTTAGAAACTTTATCCAGTGGTAAATAAAACAAACCTTGCAAAGCATCAACTTCTAACCCTAAGAACATCAACCTTTGTGACGAGCATTCAACCTTCTCAGCTAATGGCAGCCGTATCTCCTTTCACAATTCCTTAAATGCCTGCTTAGATTCATAACACTTCTGCAGCCCTTCTGCCAATTGTGCAATCTAATAACTGGGGAACTTCTGTTGCTACATCCACTGTACAGCTGTGCTAAACTTTTCAAAAGTAGTACAGGCAACTGTACACCCTATCAGCATGGCCATATCAAAATCAAGTTGGCCCACCAAACACATGCCCAACCATGGCCAATCTGTGTCCTTAGTATGTAAAAAGTGAAAGGTAGCCCCAATGTCCAACTTAAGTAGCCATGGGTCTGCAAAAGACTTAATGATGTGAACCACATCATCCAAAAAAGCATACTGGACTTTAGAATCAGTCCTGTCAATGTGATAGTTAATAGATCCACCTGCAGGAAATATCAGGTGATGAATTAAATGGAAATTCACCCTTCCATTTTTGGGGCATGAAACCTAATGGGAAAATCCAAATATATATAAATGGCAGAACATCAAAAGGCCCTAAAACTCGTCCAATTTCACTTCTTTACTTAGCAAAGCACAACCAACCTCCTCTGTCGAAACAGACTTTAGATTTTTAGGAATCTTAGTTACCCCAACCCAAGACTGGATTCCATAACCTGCAGTAAAATCCAATACTAACTTGTGCCTCTGCCCGATTTGGGTGCTCAGCAAGCAGAGCAGGAATCACCTGAATGTTAATGGGAGAATGTGTATGCTACTCTTCTGGCTGCTCACCAAAGGATGGCAGGCCCCTAGCACCTCAAAAGCTACCCTGTCCTGTAATCCAGTGACCTTCCCCTTCTCCAGACCTGCATCAATCCAACTGACCTACCTCTCCTGAGTTAAACTTACACCAATAAACCATAGCACCGTGTGCACCTCCACACATTAAACAAGAACGCAGAAAATATCAATTAGGCCATGTGCACATTAAATGCCTGGCAATTATCAGCTTTCTTAACAGACTCATTGGCACTAGCCCAAATTTTACTCCCTAACGTGTCAACCATAGTAGCAGACCATGTGTCCATATCTTAACTCACACCTCAATGACTCATCAAATGCTTTCATTCACCTTAAATGATGGTCTTACTATAGCCAGGCATTGCCCTCTCTCAAACATCATGCCTCCCTAGTCATGATAAAATGCTCCAACAAAGGTAAACTCTGAGATGCATCCTTCTCCAGAACTACTGCCATAAAATACACAAAACCAAGGATATAATTATCTCAGGTTCTAGCTCAGTATTTTCCAAAACTCCTTTTCCCAAATGCTGCTACAGCTGCTGTCAGATCTGTTGCACTCTGGGGCTTCAGCCTTCACCAATCACTGAACACTATCAGCACCAGTCACTTGGCACTATCAGCACCAGTCACTGAACACATCCACACATTAATTTATCCAAATCCTTTTCCTTAACTGTTAATGGAATATGTTCAGAGGTTCATAGGTGTTTACTAGGCTAATGTCCACAAGGGCCTTTTTAAGCCTAGCCATGCATGCCAAATCTCTGACAAGTTCTGATAACCTCGATAAGTGTAAGCATGGGCCTGGGAGTTGAACCATTTACAGGTTACCTGTTTGCATTAGAGACATAGGTGCTAAACAGGGATGAATTTCTGGTTTCCCATCCAATTGTCCAAGTTGCCCTTGAATTGGATTTGGGAGGAACTCTGCTTCACATGGATGGGGAGCCTGTTCTATAGATGGGGTAGTCTCTGGGATACATACCTATCTCTCCATCAGGTCCTGTTTATATCACAGGCAAGTTTTAAGTTTTTAGAATGGGTAATTCTGGTACTGTTTGTTTATGCAGGAGGTCCATCAGAGTGGGGTCTGACAATGCCCTGTATGTCAGGCATAGATCTCCCCTCAAAACACTGTAGGAGACAGAATACAGGGATAGGGCCTTGAGGCGGTCTGCATAAGGCATATTACTTATGCCCTGTATTCTTTTAGTGAGGAACCTTTGTGGATGTTCCATTTGTTGGATATGCCTGGTTAGGTGCATACCAAAGGGGGCATTGTACTCAATGATTGGTGTGATGAATGCCGAATACAGTAGAACAATGACTTCCTTGGACTTAGATGCCATACCTTTGTTTATAAGTTGCACAGCATAGAATGATTTCCTCACCACTGTAGACATGTGATGATCAAAGGCTAGATTAGTATGTGTATGTCCCTAAGTCCCTGACTACTGGGTCAACTCTAAGAGGTGTGTTGTTAATAAGATAGTTACCAGAGATGGATGACTTCCCAAAGGATACTAGTATGCATTTCTTGGCATTTAGTTTTAGTCCATGACTCTGACACCAGTTGTTTGTCTGTGTCAGCCCCTCTTGGAGAATATTTGTGTCAGTGTGAGATTCAGTGACTGCTCCTAATTTGTAATCATCTCCAAATATAGTCACCCAGGGACCACTGACATTGGCCTTGACTTCTGAGAAGTAAATGGCAAAAAGAAGAAGTCCAAGGACTATTCCCTGAGGTATTCCACTTGTGACTGGCCTCTTTGTAGAGGTGGACTCCCCAATTCTAACATCCTGGATCCTATCTGTGAGCCAGTTGGCTGTCCACCATGTGACATATGGATTTATACCCAACCTCTAAAGTTTGTCAACAATGCCCGAGTGGGGCATTGCATCAAATGCCTTGGCTATGTCAAGGTAGGTAGTGTGAACGATTTTGCCCTCATCCATTGCTTTGGTGACCTTCTCAAAGAAGTCCACCAGGTTGAGTAGGCATGATCTGCCCTTTACAAAACCAAACTGGGTTGGGTTCAGTGTCTGGAGGTTTACTATACCTCTGTTGATCATCCCCATGATAATTCTTTCCATGGCTTTACATTTAAGATTAGTGAGACTTATGGGTGTGTAGTTTTCAGGGTCTGTAGATGGCCTCACTTTGTGCAGAGGGATGGCTGTTGCCTTTCTCCATTCATGAGGCATGAAGCCTGTTTGAAAGCTACAGTTAAATAGTAATTCCAGAGGCCCTGATAGGTCATGTTTCATGCTATTTAGAAACCATCCTGGGATATTGTCTGGGCCCATTGCTGCAGTATTCTTGGTCTTAGAGAGAGAGCATTAAGGACCTGTTCCATAGTGATAGGGGGAGTTATATTTGATATTTCCTGAGGGAAGGTTGACTGGGATAAAGGAGTAAAGTTGGAGCTGAATTCATCAGTCAGGAGGTTTGCTATATTTTCTGGCTCAGTATAGGTGGCCCCATTTACAATGAACTTTTGCACAATTGCATATGGCCTTTGAGGTTGTGGACATAGTTAATGAATGCTTTGCAGTTGTCCTTGGCTTGGGAGGCCAAACTTACCTCAAATTTGGCTTTGAGAGACTTTATTTGTCCTCTGAGTTGTTTAATTTAATGAGTGCTTTTATCCTGCTGGGTGATGAACCTCCTAATTTTTGTTATGATTTTCTTTCTCCTGTTATACATATGATTGATTTTGTGATTCCACCAGGGTGGCTGTTTTTTTGAGTTCCAGACTTTTCCTGGTGGGTACAGCTGCCTCTATACAGCTATTAACATGCTTGTACAGGGTTTCTGTGAACAGTTCTACATAGGCAGAAGGGGATGGAAATTTTGCCAGATTCTCACTTAATAGCAGGAGGTTAGCCTTAGAATAGTTCCTGAATATTTCTGGTTTAGCTGTGGGTCCAGGTTTTATTTTACTTGACTAGGAGACCATTTTGTAGTCTGACCTTATCAGGGAAGGCATTACAGTAGGGGGTGTGCAGCACTCTCCCATATTAGTGAGGACCAGATCCAGTATGGCTGCACCCCTGGTTGGTGTATTGACTATGTGGTCCAGGGAGTTTGTGTTTACAAAATACAGGAAACTCTGTGCATCTGGTGCCAGAAACAACCTGGACCACTTTGGAAACGCACACTTCCCACTGTCACCTTCAATGAATCATTATAATGACTAGGACACACCTAAATGATCCAGTACAGGACTATCTACCCCAACTCCTACATCCTGATCCTGAACCAAAATATCCACTTCCAACCTGTCTACTATCTGCTGCAATCCCTCTACTGTGTATAACAAATTTTGCAACCTTCCCTGTTACCCTCACTTAACTCCTGCAAAGAACCCTAACAACTTAACATCTTGATCAGTAACTGAATTTACCAAGGCCAGACTTTCAGTGGCACATTGATTACCTGAAGTCAACTAACCAGCTGCTGAAGATTCAACCAATTCCAGAGGTTCTGCTCTGGTAGCACTACAACTGGAAGAGCTCTGAAATAAAACCATACCATTAACCTCCCTCTTCATCACAAGCCTGCAAACCTTCTCTGCTTCAGACTGCTGCTGTCCTTCCATAGCCTTTGGCTGTGGGTGAGTATCGGCTGTCACCTCTTGGAGTAAAGCCTCAGCTTGGGCAACTATGTTAACCCAACAATCTTTCAGCATTGTTATATCTGCCATCCTAAGGAAACAAAATCAGCAAGTTAAAAATATAAATATAGAAAACAAGAAACTCAATATGGTTCTCTGCCTTCTTTAAATCTTACAAGGAAGGCTGCTTCACCTACCTCCCCACAGTGCCATATAAATAAATAAATAAAAATAAAGCAAGATAAAAGTTGAGAACAAAGCACAACTCACTCATCTTCACTTATTCCCAACCATAGAAACTCTACTACCATTAGACCTGCTTCTGACTCAAACTTAAGTATTTTGATATATAGATTTACATATGAACTATGTATCTATATACATCCATGCCATCCCTCTCCTAACAACCCCCTTTTAAGATTCTTTCCCATCTTAAATGTATACCTCTCAGCTGTCCTTAATTTAGTGATATCCCTAATTTTGACTCTAATTTTTGTTCTGCCCCTTATAATCCCTCCTAAAACTGGTTACTTTTGGAGAAAAGTGATGAATGACACTTTATAAGTAAGGGCAGTAATTAGGATTATAGACTTCTTTTGCTTCAGAAATTGTATATGAATCCACCTGTTCTTATTCTGTCAATGTCTCAAGTTAATAATACTAATATTTTAATTGTGTTCCTGATTATTTCTCTATTTGATTCTGCTGAAAATTCATCCTTGATTCATTGGGAAGGTATGCTTAATCGGTCCACAGAAAACTCGTATTAAAAATATTTTTCTCTCTCATTTATTTTGCCCAGTTTAGCACAGAACCACATCTTAGTAGGCAGCCTCCTGCCCTGATAAAATTGTTCCACGCTAGCCCTCATTGCACAAACAGAACCTGGACATTGTATTGTTCCAGTGTGTTAAATATTTTCTTTCTTCTTTTTTAATATATCTCAATGCAGTACTGTACCACATCACAGCCAAAGGGATGAGCCTCACTTACCCATTACACTAGTGGACACCCAATGACTCTGCTACCATTGCCCGTAACACTACCTCCTGGTACTAAAAACTGAAGCAGCTGTAGTGAGCAGAAGTGAGGCTGAAGGAATTGTGTGAAGCATGACATGAAAGCAAATAACACCATCACATGACTCCATTCACTCAGCTCCACTTAACCAGTGATCTACAGAATCTCAAATGTAATACAGAGGCAAACACTGGGGCCAAAATGTAATATCCAGTGTAATTTAATAGCCACTTAAAATACTGTGCTAACAAAAATCTAATGTCCACATGCACTGTAGAAGGCTGTGCAAATTGAAAATCATATTGAAGCCTACTGACTGTATTGATTTGCTGAGCATATAAGCATATTACCAAAGCAAAAGATTAATGACAGACAACACATGGTATACAGTCAAGAATGACAAACTCGAGTCAATGCAGACAACCCAAACCTAACAAGTTCAGCTAACCAGCCTGAACACATTGCTATTCTCCAACAGCCTAGAATAACTTAACCAACAAACAAAAAGAGAGAGGGAAGCTGATATACACAAATAAAACCAACCAAACACAGCTTCAGGGATAAAGCCAATAGATATCCAATGAACCAAGTGGTAGAAATACGCAAGGAAGTAGAATCTTCTTTTTATTAACGCATATAATTCCAACAAGTAAAACACGTTTTCGTTGCTGAATGCAACTTCTTCAGATAATACAAGCAACCAAATGCTTGGTTTAAATACATAAATAATGTATTATCTGAAGAAGTTGCATTCAGCAACGAAAACGTGTTTTACTTGTTGGAATTATATGCGTTAATAAAAAGAAGATTCTACTTCCTTGCGTATTTCTACCACTTGGTTCATTGAACTTAACCAACAAACCTAACCCATCACTAACTACAAATTATAAGGGAGCAGAGCTACTTAACACTACAGCTACCTGGCAGCCCCCAAAATCATCTTTAAATGGAGAGAAATACCTACCTGTTTTCCTTGGTAACCAGTACTTACCTCACATTGAAACCAAAGTACCTGAACTTCAGTTCTGATCACTTGGGTGTAGATAAACCGAAATTATGTCCCCGAACCTACACCAAAAAGGCTAGGCTTCCTCCCTAACTACATCCTAACCCACTTACATCACTTGCTCCTAAACTCGCACCCAGTACCCACTGACCCTTTATTAACTCTCTAGCAGCCAACCTAAATCTGCAGATGTTATCTGTACAAATATGTTTGCTAATTGCAAATTTCATTTAAGTGGTCACATTCATTAGATTCTATGATTAAAAATGGATTTTATAAGTCACATTAAACAAAGTAAATATTAGTTTTTGTAATGGTTTCTAAGCAACTTATAGTAACTCAGTAACCAGTCGAGTTACACACATACTGTCAGCAGCATTTTGTTCATCCAGCTTTTGTGCTTTGATATGAAACTAAGGAGTTTTTTGTGTCACTTGGTTGTTAAAATATATATAAAATAATATGAACTTTATGACAATTTAAATAAATAGTATATGAACAACTCTTAATTTCTGTTTAGCTGCACCAGGCAGAGGCCTGGTATCAATGCAGTGTATTACACATCATGTACGTTTTAAGATGAAATCATTCAGTCATTTGTATTCCGCGTGGTTTTGGAATTATTAATGCAAATATCAACAGGCAAGACTAGAAGCCTAGATACATCACTAGGATGATCTTACCGAAACAACGGAAGCATCACTATAGTTTAATGGTTTAAGCAGGGTGTCTAGTATTTCACGTTTAATGTTGTTATGGAAAGGCGATGTTTGAGCTCTATGCAATTATGTCTGACTATGACACCTATAGCTGTACATGCTATGGATTCGTCATAGCATTGTATCAAACTATAGTTATCTAGATTAGTGTTTTGATCCCTTGGACATAAATCCTTAAAGGATTATATTTGCATATGAGTTTGGAAGCTGTTGGACACGAGTTTTTTGAACAAAACTAGGTCTGACCTAACCATTGTCATTGGTAATTGTAACAAAAAACATCATTTCCTCTGGTACTTTGTAATAAATAAGATTATTGCTGCATATCCATTTCTATATGTGTTCTGTATGTTTGGTTATGCCATGTACAGCTTGATTTTCTTTTAAGGAGCAGGTTAAAACTCCTGAGCCTTCCAAATAGATGTGATTATACACTGAAAGACGTCTACCTATCCACTAAAACTCCTGTCTGGAATTCATCCTCCTTAATTTTGTATCTATTTTTGGAAACAAAACATCCTTTGACCCCAGTTGTGGAATGTGTTTACCAAATGAATAGTTTGCAAAAGCAATCTCTTTAGGTGAAAACTATGGAAGAGTAAATGCTGTTTGCCACATAAAGTTTCAGTACTAATGAAAACCCACCTATTACTTTTAAAAATTAGCTTCAGAGGGTGATACGTACTCATCTATATTATCTACTGGTAGTGAACCTTGAATTACCTTCCTGACCTGCCCATTTATTGCATTTAGTACCATGCAGCTTCTTTTCTCTAATCCTGTCCTTACCCCCATTCGAATCTCTCATATTTTAATTTAATCTGTGACCGCTACTGTGAAAGATCACCCTAAATACCCCTCCCTTTGTGAAGTAATATTTTCATACAATTTGTTCGTTCTTTGTTTTGCCAACCACCAAGTCTCCCCCTGTCAGTATAGATCCCATTCATTCCCCCATACTTGGTATCCACAGCATGGAGGCAAGAACTGTCTGGAGGAGACATCATTCAGATAACCAAGAAGTATTTTGTGACTTCACTTGCATCTTGGCATTGAGGGTATATGGCAATGACTCTAATCCCTCCCATGGGCAGGTGGCATTCAAAATGTGTCAGAGGACCATAGTGCCCCCCTCAATTGCACGTGTATGCACCCACAGTGAAAGCTACCATTTGTCTAAGTTGCTGGTCAAATGCCTGATTCAGGGACTTCTGTTTGTCACTACCCTTCACCTGAAGAGCTATGGCATTGGACAGCCCCATTCTACTCCCCTTCTTCTAGGGTGGGCACACATATCCTTTCCATGTCAGTTCTAACGGATTCTATCATTTACATGGATGAACTTTAAACCACAATGAATAAACATAAATTTTAATGGCAAGAAATATGGGATGCTCCAGTTTTCAAAAGCAATTAAAGATCCCATATCCTTAGTGAAGTCATTAGTGTAATCTACTGAGTGTCAGGTTGCAAGTACCTATGGAAGGACACCGTAAGTATGTTGTCAGTCTCCCCACTAAGTTTAAGGAACTGGACAGTTGCATTGATTCGAAGTATTATGGTGACTGACCAATGAAAGGATTATTAAATTAGTTCTTCTATATATGTGAGATTGATATTAGGGAGTGAAGGAAGCTTCTTACTACTGATGGCACATTCCCTTTGCAAGAGAGAGAGTGAATGGGGGAAAGAATATTGGAGATATGCAGCTACCCAGTATCTGCCTTACATTTTAAACTGAAGCAGTTGTAGTTTTGTACTATATATACCCACTAGACAAGTACAGCTCTCCACCAGTTAGAGATGTTTTAAGTTAAGGGCTACAGAAATGCAAGGATAGTGAAGTGTAGACAGCTGTAACCCAAAAGGCCGCCTTCTGCTGAAGCACTCTGCTAGAAAATGTTGAGACTCCTGTTTCTGTTAGTCTGCTCTTTACAATAATTTATACTCTATGTTTCATTACTTGTTTGATGTGGATGTTGAACAAGTAAACATTTTGTCTCTAAATTTAACTTTGAAAAGTAGTAAGGAGATGTTGTAGGACCTGAGGATATCTCACTTAGCTCTGTAGTTAAGCAACCTTTAGGTGCTAATGGTCTAGTGTGAGTGCTGACCTGTAATCATCAAGTACTATTTGAATTTGTAGCACAGGTATTGAATGGAGGAGGTGCCTTTGACCCCCAGATATCACTCATTTATCCTAATGTCCATATTTTCATGTCATATTTTTGGTCTGTTCCTCAAAGAAGATTGTGTTTTTCAGGCAAAAATCATTCAGGAATTAAATCACTAAATAATAAACATTTCACTTTCAGTCTTCATATCCTTCAGAAAATGCCTGCCAGTGCAAAACCAGTTCTAACAATTAAGTTGATGAGCACAATAAATTTATTTATTTTATTTTACATTTGATGACCCGGAAAGTCAGACTGGACACAGGTCCATTTTCAGCAGAGGCCAAGGGAGAAAAGCTCCACTTAAAACAATGCTACAAATACATTTTATAAAATACATAACTGTAATCTTAGGGCATACAAATAAACATATTAGAATATATTTAACATTTCTTCATAGACATATAAATCAATACCATCAGAATAAAACATTGTTTGGTAAGAATAAGTACTTAGAGGTTAGAAACTTATAGGTGATCTTTGGCAGAATCCTTGCAACACTGCAATGTAGTGGATTAGCCTGGGGAGTCGCATGGGCACAGCCAGTTGTTAAAATAGTGGGTTTTGAGTAGTTTCTTAAAAAGCA
This sequence comes from Protopterus annectens, assembly GCF_019279795.1. NCBI lineage: Eukaryota > Metazoa > Chordata > Ceratodontiformes > Protopteridae > Protopterus > Protopterus annectens. The sequence continues at coordinate 445,836,866 of NC_056750.1, read as the reverse complement.
GAACTTGTAGAAGTTATGTGATTTGGGAGTGAGTTCCAAATTTTTGCTATTGTACAGCCAAAGAGAGTTTTACCCGCTTCATTCTTATGTTTGATGATATTTATGAGATTTTGGTCTGTTGATCTTAAGTCTTGGGTGGTAGTGTAGGGCTGTATTAGATCCTGTTGTGTGGGAGTTTTGTCAGGGAGGTAGTACAGTTTGTGGGCTGTGGAGAGTTGAGTAGTAAGAAGTAGTTGGGGCAACTCAAGCCAGTTGAGCTGACTGAGGGAAAGACAGTGACGGGATCTATTAGAGGCACCTGTAGCAAACTTGGGAATCTTGTTATAGCAAGATGCCATTTTCTTTTGGTCACTGTGGCGAAGATTAGTCAGGATTGGGGAGGCATACAGTAGGTTGGATAATAGGTGAGTTCTTGCAATAGTGGCTTTGGCATAATTGGTCATGAATTGCTTGTTCCTATGCAGGAGACCAAGCTTTTTGTTTACTTTTTTGATTGTTTGGGCTATGTGTACGTCAAATTTGAGATTATCGATTACTACTCCTAGGAGTTTAGTGTGTGTTATCAGGGTGACTGAGGTATTATGCTTGGAGTTTATGGTGAAATCATTATTTAATGCAGGAGATCTACCAGGACTAAAGAGAATTAGTTTTGTTTTTTTGGGATTGAGTATATGTTTTATGTTAGAAATACATGCTTCAGCAAGAGTAAAGTTATTCTGTGTTATTGTTTGCAGTTTCCTTTGGCAGTGCATATGATAGTAGTGTCATCTGCATATTGCACTATAGAGGCAGAGGGAGAGGATGCAGCTAACTGATTTGTAAATATGGAGAATAGTAAAGGACCAAGTATGGAACCGCTAGGGACTCCTATGGATACAGGTAGAAGGGAGGATAGTTGGTCCTGCCAAAGAACTGCTTGTTGGCGGCCTGATAAATAGCTGTTGAACCATGATATAGTGAGGGAGTTTATGTTAAGGGTAGATAGAGTTTTGAGAGGCATGCTATGGTTGACCATATCAAAGGCTTTAGAGAAGTCCAAGAATACAGAGGATATGAAAAGTCCGTTGTTTCTATGGGTGTTGACTATGTTTGTATATGACAGTAGTGCTGTTGTGGTACTATGGGAGGGTCAAAAGCCATGTTGAGATGTTGATAGAAGGTTATTTTTAGGAGGTATTGCATTAGTTGTGAATGTACTACTCTTTCTAGTATTTCTGATAAAGGTGATAAAATGGCGATTGTGCGGTAGTTGGTGAGTTCAAGGGAGTTGCCGCCTTTGTGGAGTGGAATAATATGAGATATTTTCCACAGGTTAGGTACTTTGCATTCAGATATGGATCTATTTATGAGAATAGACATGGGGTAGGATATGGTTTCAGCTGATAGTTGAAGGAAATCAGCGGGAAGTTTGTCAGCAGATAGCGTGGTAGGTTTCGTTTTTTGAGGTGTTTAGTAATAAGTTGTGTAGGTGCTGGAGACAAAAAAAGCTAGAGGGAATCTGTTGTGTAGTAGGGTTTGTAGGGGTTGGAGAAGGTGTAGGGCTGGTGGTGCTATATAGGGTGTTAGAGCTAGGACTGTTTCGGTAAAGAATTTGTTGAATTGTGTGGGGGGTGTTCTCTTTGTTGGTTGGTACTATGGGTGTGGGAGTGCCAGTTTTACCTGGGTGCAGTAATTTATTTATTGAGGCCCAGAATTTCTGAGGGTTGTGAGCATGCATTTTTGTAAGGTTTTGGAGTAATTGGTTTTATTGAGTTTTATAAGTTGTTTGGTCTTGTTCCAGAGTGCTAAGTAGTTTTGTTTTGAGGCAGTGGTTTTAAGTTTATGATATTGAGCCCAGGCTCTGTCTCTGTCCTTCATTATGGTTTTAGTTTCTTTTGTTAACCAAGGGGCATAGTTTGTCTTAACTCTGATGGGTCAGGCTGGTGCATGACTGTTTAGGATTTTTGAGAAAGGTTGAATTTTAAGTAATCTACTGCTTCATCTAAGGGTAGGTGTTTTAGGGGAGAACAGTTACAGTATTTTAGTTCGTTGTTTAGGTCATTGGCTTTGAATTTCTTTTTGTTGTGAACTATTCTAAGGATGGGTTGGTTACTATGGTGGGATTTATTCCTAATAAGGTAGGTTGGTTGGTGATCGCTCAAATTGTCTGGTAGGCAGCCTGATTGGTGTGCTAAGGTGGGGTCAGACAGAAGTATCCAGTCTAAGATTGAGTGATATTTGGATTTCTTATTGACTCTTGTGGGGGTGTCTATGATTAAACTCTTTTCCTATTTTTGGGTCTTTGTTCCCCATTATTTGTTGTTCTAACAGGTTGAGAGGTATGCCTAACATACTTTGGTCAAATGTCTACAGAATAACTGGCTAATACCAGTACATTGTTTCTGATTCATCGCCACAGTATCTCCAGTCTTTTCCATGTTTTAAATTATTCACAGCAGATTATTCGGTGCCCAGTTCATGAACAAATTCAGCAGTTTGTCTGCCTCAGCTTTAGTTCGTCTTCCTGGTGCACTTTAGTGTCCATACATCAAGTTGGTTTATCAGTGGTCTTTCAACCATTCAGACTTAAGTGCACAACTGCCATTGCTTCGAGTTTACTTTGTGCTAAGTCATTGAATTTGCTTGACTTTATTACCTTTGCACATTGTATTCATTAATGTTCGTAGTGTTTAAGTGTTTTATAGTAGTTTAATCTTTGCCTGCATTGATATGAGTAGTCTGCGTACATTGGGTTGCACATGCCATGACCCTTACATGTGGACTTATTATTCCTAACTAAACTGGTTCATGAATATCAGCTTTGCTTCCCTAATTTCTCGGGTCAAACATTTCCACTAAGACAGTCTGATCAATCTACTGTATGCATTCTTCAGATTTTTCAGTCACATCTCCAAACTTCTTAGTGCCAAATTTTTAACATGTGTTTTAACCTTGCTGTGCCATCTCTGTGAAACATCTTATTCAGACAGACTTCTGGTAAAATCACCCTACCAAAATGGAGACTATTCCCTTGGGACTGTTATTTAGAAGACACCATAGGATATCAAATCTTGTTTTTATGACTTTTCCAGGTCTTCCATCATGATTCTACTATCCTTGACACATTATTTGATACAAGTAATACTTAACTTCCAACTTCTAAGCCTGCAATAGTATTTATGAGTCATTTTGAACCTAAGCCTTTCTCACTTAGCTGTGCAGTTAATCAAACCTTGCAGGTTTTAATTGCTCAGTGCAAATATTAAACCTTAGTCACACAGCTCTAGGTAATTTGCAGTGCAGGCATGGTTGTGATGTACCTACTCCCAAGGATTAAGCGCCTTAGTATTCTTCTTGCATATGTCTGTATAATAATCACAGATCCCCCACATTTCCTGATATTCTCTACCCCAGTCCATGTAACTGCCATTACTACTGCCTTCTTTCTGACTGTTGAAATGTCAGTCCATTATGTTGTAATTCCTACTAGACTACCAGACACTTTTCTCTCAACTCTGGTCTTAGATCCAGATTAATCCTTGCTTGTACACATCATTGTCCACCCATCGGGCTGGTTGGCTAGTAACCTGCTGTATCATTCAGAGTTAATTATAACACCTTGATCTCTAAACGACACAAAATGTCTACCATCCTGCAAAATCCTGGACCATCTTCAAAATTATTATTGGTAAAAATGAATGTGGTATACAAAACGGAAGCGATACACCTGCACTCAGTAATATGCTGCATGCTATTTCACACAGAACCAAAGATTGGATATAACCGTAAGCCTTATGATTAATTCCAAACAGTATCTTAAAAGATGTGATGTATGCAGGAAATCTGGTGCAAAGCAGTTATGGTTCCCATACATCATGCAGAAAGGTGGAATCACATTAGATTCTATAAACTAGTTGCCAACCAGTATGACTTCTATTCTTTGTCAGGCCATAAAAAGACAGGTTATGAAATTAAACCAGAAATACACAAGTGACATGCTTTTGTTACATTGGGCCTATTAAATCTCATTACATCTTTGAGGAACCAGTAGCAGCATTAAATAAGGGACTGACAGTGCATGCAGCTTAGCTTAAATGGATCTAGTTGAGATCTTTGATAAAACTCTCCTGTGAGAAATATAGACAAAATGTGTGCATTGAATATAAATGGCTGGTATTCAATCAACAAAATTCTGGCTAAATAGTAAAATGAAACAAGTAGAAGGCCTCATAGCTGAGAAATCAAAAGTAACCAGTGGCGTTATACAGAACCTTGCTCAACCCCCTCCTCATTGAGATTACTACTTTCCACCTGAAAAATGCCTCCATCAGAGAACATAAAAATAATTGGCACCCTGCCTAACCCATGGTAGCAGGGCCTGATCCAGCACTAGGTTACCTAGGCAGCTGCCTAGGGTCTATGTTGGCTGAGGAGGGCTGCTACCCAGCTTCGCTACAAAACAAAAATGACCATAAATAAAAAAAATAATAATAATAAAAAAAAAAAAAACCCGCATAAGAACCTCATGGGAGAAACCCACCAAGCACAGAAACCTCAGCACTAGGACAATGACCTAACTTTACATTTTTAAAAATCACGAGAGATTTCAGTAGGATGGCAGTAATGGGAAGATGTACAGTGCAGTCCTTAGAGAAAACAGATGTCTGCTGCATTCTCTTTCCTTAAAGCAAGCAGTCCTTAAGGAGGTGTGTGTGATTGTGTCTGTGAAATGTCCCTTCTATGGTGCACTGTCTAGTTAAGTGACTGCTCAGTCCCAAAACCTGAACCTAAATTATTGGCAGGCAAGTGCCTTAAACCTCCACACCAACTGCCAGCACTCCTTTCTTTTCTTTTTTTTATTTTGTTAATCATTGAGGATTGTATTCTGTCAGTGTCAGTCATAGACTTTCATAGTTGTGCTATTCAGCATCAGAGGTGCAACAGGTAGCACACTTGCTTTTGATGCAGAAGGCACTAGGTTCTTTTTCCACATTGGGTAGATTGATTGCTGACCACTAATGTGCAGCAAAAGAGGTGGGAGTGCTGCACTCTTGTCCGTTTGCCAGCCATTACCTATTGCATATTACCATTGAGAGGTTGGCCTAATGGTTAAGGTGTTTGCCTTGCAAACACAAGGTGCAGGGTTTGAGTCTCACAAGGGATAATTGGCTAGGCTTAAAATGGCTCGCAAGGGCAGTTAGCTTAGTATTAATCTATGAACCAGCACACCATTTGTATTGTAACATAGGCAATTTATTCTTTAATTGCATCAGGCACTGAATTTGTAGATAAAGCAGTGAAATGCAAAGTTGCTTGCCATCAGTAATCTCTTCATTAGTTACAGTTCTCTTTAATGTGGAATTATGCAGATGACTTTTACTTCTGCAGAAATTTTGCATATTGACTGACAACAGTTTGAGTGGCCTTTTATGGTTGAAATGTTCTGAAATAGGTAGTTTCGTATTTATTTGTTCATATGTTTTGTTTAAGTGCTTACTGGAAAAATGTTCAAAACTACAAATTTAAACACACTAGCAACTGGTGCTGTATTAAACAAGGAATATAATTTAATATTATCTGGAAGGCGCATCAAAGAACACATGCATTTGTGCATGGTCCTAAAAATACATGCAGGAGACGCATGGTTTGAAAACAGCAGAAAGGTCTACTTAATCCACGACTGCCCAGATATATTTTCTAGAAATGTGGGTTTCAATGTTTCAATGAATGTGAGTTTCAAGAGCTGAGAAGTCTAATGTTCCTCATGCTAAGTCTGTTTTTATTGTGAAACTGTATTTTGTTTAGCAAATGCCTATCAGTGTTTGTGCAATAAAATTTGAAATAAAAGTTTTAAATTGAATCCAAATATCTGTAATCATTATATAAGTAAAGAAGAATATAATATACACACTGACAGGTTTGAAAAGTGTTTATGGTAACTGGAAAGAGATGGCCAAGGAATGGGATAATGGAATGACTGTGGGGGTGGGCGGGGGCCCTGATCTATTTCCCTGCCTAGGTCCCCATTTAACTGTGATCTGGCTCTGCATGCTAGTCCTGGAAGTTATGGTAAAATGTCACCTCTTCAACATCTCTATTTTACATTGATCTTTTTCCTGACTCTGGAAGCTAGTCTCTATCCTTAGACCCCTATTATTCATCCTTTTCATAAGCAGTCTTCACCCCACTCCTAACATCCAGCTTTGTCTTCTATGCAACTCAACAAGAAAGGAAACTGCCACTGGGCCAGCAAGGAGTCTGAATAGATCAGTACCGGTTTCCAAGAGAATTTTTTTCTTTTAAATAGGAAACCATGATGAAGATTATTTTAAACACACAAGCATCCAGTGCAGTACAGACTATAAACCTATTATTATATTCACAAAACAACATAACAGGAAAGAACTCTTAGCCTTGTCTCTTTCCTATGCAGATAATCTTGTTCCCTACAGATTATCCCCATCATATAGGATCATCATGAGTGACCTCCCATTTGATCTGTTATAAGAGAAACACCTCTTAACAGTAAGAAAACAAAATATATGTTCTTTGGAACCCTGGGAGATAAAGACCAGGGGCAGCACATGGTGATAAGCTACTTTGCAGCAATCCATCCATTTTAATTACTTTATATATATATATATATATATATATATATATATATATATATATATATTTTTATAGACAAAATTTCAAAATCTCGAACGCTCACATGAGCGGAAATGCAGGAAATCGAAATTGCTATTGTGAGGGGGCTGTGGTCCCCACATCCTCTACTAAATATATATTCCAACTTCGAGATCGCACTAGAGTGAGGAAAGGGCACATTTTCCGATCTTCCCTGTGCACACAATAGCGATTACAAAGAATGGCAATTTCGACATGTAAGCAGTTTGACATTTTGATTTTTCATCGATCTAATTGGGACCCTATATATATGTTTGTGTATTATATATATATATATATATATATATATATATACACACACACACACACACACACACACACACACACACACATATATATGAATTTGTAAATTTTAAGTTAATAATACATTATTTTCTTTTGTAAGAACTTATGCAGCTCACAGTTTGTATTGCTTACGAGTGGAATTCTGAACTTCCCTTAAAAAACAGTTGACTAGCTGAGCTGTTTTCTAAAACAGTGCCGCATTTAGTCCTGTTTATGAATAAGATCCTTATGCATTATAACACATCCTGTTCCAGTTTTATGGAGGTACATACCAACACTACTACTGGGGCTCATTGGCCTGCTGAAGGAGGCAGACCTTTCTTCACTGGGCTTGTCTATGTCAAGATGTGGAAGGAGAGCGTGAGAATGCTGTAAGCATGGTGTGCTGTGGAGATGGACATTGCACTTTACCAAGCAGGTATAGACAAGTGTAGTATAAAAGAACATATGGAATTTAAAAGCATTTATAAATTGCTGTCTTATTGACGTTCGACAACTGCTACTAGCCACTATAGGTGGGTATATATGTATTTTGTTGTATTTCTGCACATCGCTACCAGTAAGTATTTAATTCTTAATAAAAGTTAAGCAGAATGATGCCAGTGAATCAACTCTGAGGCTGAAGTCAGAAGTAGTGTGTATGCCATAGCCTAGAAATTGATGTACAATGTTATAAATGATTCTGGATATCTCACTTCTGTCCTGAGGGGCAAGAGAGAGAATGATATAAAGGATATATTTCAACTGTGCCTCAGGGTAGAACTGGTAGACCATGTTCCTTTTCCTGCAGTAATATGAAATCAGATCTCCTCTGTGCCAAACCATTTGTTGGGGAATAAAGGTATTGGTGCTGAGCACATCAGTGCTGATGCCAAAGTATGGCTATCTACACCGACTCTGATGAGACGGTAATCAGTAAAGATCTGCCCTGACTCTGATGAGATGGTAATCAGTGAGGATTTGCACTGACTCTGATGAGACGGTAATCCGTGAGGATCTGCACTGACTCTGATGAGACGGTAATCAGTGAAGTTCTGCACTGACACTGATGAGACGGTAATCCGTGAGGATCTGCACTGACTCTGATGAGACGGTAATCAGTGAAGCTCTGCACTGACTCTGATGAGACGGTAATCAGTGAGGATTTGCACTGACTCTGATGAGGCAGTAATCAGTGAGGATTTGCACTGACTCTGATGAGACGGCAATCAGTGAAGCTCTGCACTGACTCTGATGAGATGGTAATCAGTGAGGATTTGCACTGACTCTGATGAGACGGTAATCCGTGAGGATCTGCACTGACTCTGATGAGACGGTAATCAGTGAGGATTTGCACTGACTCTGATGAGACAGTAATCCGTGAAGCTCTGCACTGACTCTGATGAGAAAGTAATCAGTGAAAGGGTCAAATGTTGAGAATCAACAGTCATCTCTATTTTCAGAATGTTTGACTCCTAAACTATTTAACCATACCAAAGCTTAGGGTTGCCACCTTATTCAAATGCCGAAATGTGAGATTTTGCAGGATAAACTATACCTACAGTTAGTGCAAAGGACTGAACTTCACCTTTTTGCCAAAATACAAATTTATTCTTGTAGCATTTGTTTTGTTTTATTTATTTATTTTAAATTTGTTTACTAGGAAAGTCTGACTGGACACAGGTCCTCTTTCAGCAGAGGCTCAGGGAGAAAAGCTCCATGAGTAACAAATAAATACAATAAACAAATGCAGCCAAGTGAGATGGAAATACATACAAGATAGTGGTTTCAGACTCGATAAGTAGAGAAACAGTAATTTACATAAAAAACAGTTGTTTACATTTAGTGGATATATCCAAATTATGTATAGTTAAAGTGAAACTACCATTAGTGGTACATCACACTAGTAGAGTAAGAGTAATGATAACAGAGTGGAAAGGAGGACTAGGTTATCCAGGGGAGTTGCAGGTACAGAGTTAGGTGTTAGTAAGGTGTGTTTTTAGAAGTGTTGAGGCATTAGTTACTAGTGAGTTAGGTAGATGTACCTAACATTCTGTTTGGCGATGTAGTAGGAAAAAAGTGATTCACCTGCTGACTTGTTAGCTTTGGTGGTGTGTAGAAGTAGTTTGTTGTAGGAGAGAAGGAGTTTGAGGAGGAATGTGGCTGAATGATATCTTAGAGTGCAGGGTTTTTTCCTAATTGATAAGAGTATTTCACAGGTGAAGCTAAAAGTTGATTAAAGATAATACGTTGAGGGAGTTCAAACCACTTGAGCTGCTTAAGTCATGAGCAGTTATGTGACTTGTATGAGGCATTAGTGGCAAACTTGGAGATTGTATTGTAACAGGTTTCGAATTTGGCCAGATCTATCTTGCGGAGGTTGGGTAAGACTGGGGAGGCATACAGGAGAGTTGAGAGGAAGTGTGTTCTAGCAATGGTGGCTTTCATGTTATTTGTCAAAAATCTGTTTCTATATAGGAGACCTATTTTTTTGTGAATTTTTTTAATGGATTGGGCAATGTGAATATCAAATTTCAGGTTATTCTCAATTTCCATTCCTAGTAATTTGGTATAGTTTGTTGAGATGATAATAGTTTTATTTTTAGAGAGGATACTGAAGGTTGTGGTTGGGGAGGTGTATCTGGTTGGGTAGAAGAGAAGACGTTTTCTTTTGATTTAGGATACATTGGCAGCTAGTGAACCAGGATTCAGCAGATAAGAAGGAATATTGAATAATGGTATGAAGATCTTTGAGGGAGGTAGCTGAGCAAATCAGGCTAGTGTCATCTGCTTACTGAACCACTGAGGCCTGGGCCAAGTGGAGTTGGTTGGTAAAAGGAGAAAGAAGAGGACCAAGGATGGAGCCTTGGGGGAACCCCTAAGGTGATAGGGTGAAGGGGTGAATGATCTTGTTGCCAGAAGACAGCCTGTTGATGTTCTGCTAGGTAACTTTGGAACCAAGTGATAGTGGGGTGACTGAGGCTATGGGAGGAGAGGACATAGATGAGTTTGGAGTGGTTAATCATGTCATAGGCCTTGGACAGGTCCAGGAATATGGCTGATACAAATTGACCATTGTTTCTGTGCTGGTTAATTGTGTTATTAAGGGATAGTAGGGCTGTGGTGGTGCTGTGAGGGGGTGAAAACCATGTTTGGTATTAGACAGGAGCTTGTGTGTAAGAAGATAGTCCTTAAGTTAGGTGTGTACAACCCTTTCCAGAATTTTTGAGAGAGGGGATAGAACTGCAATCGGGAGATGGTTTGTTAGTTCAGTGGAGTTACCTCCTTTGTGTAAGGATAAGATGTGGGAGATTTTCCAGATGTGGGGATGTAAGCTTCAGATAATGACCTGATTATAAGTATGTAGTAATAAATAAGTTATAAGTATAGGGTATGCGATTGCTACTGCTGCAATTTGCAGGAGGTCAGCAGGGAGATTGTTGGCAGCTAAGGTAGTGGGCTTAAGTTTATTTAGTAGTTTTTTGATGGTGTTAGTGTTGACTGGGTTAAGTGTAAACTGGTTGTTGCTTTTGAGAGGATGTAAACTGTTGCGGTTTGGGGTAGGAGGAATGTGGTTGGGTCTGGTCTGGGTCATTGCAAGTTGTTAAATTGATTGTGTGAAGTAAGTATTAAACTGAGTGCTAAGTTCATGGAGTTGTTCGCTGTTGTTGGGGTGGGAGTGGTTGTTTTTCCAGGATGCAATATATTAACTGCTGCCCAGAATTTTTGAGGGTTATTTTGATGTTTATTTAGTATGTTGTATGAGTAGTCGCTTTTGTCTAACTTTACTAATTTTTTGCTTTATTTTAGAGTTCTAGGAAGGTTTGTTTAGTTATATGGGATTTGGTTTTACAATATTGTTCCCAGACTTTATCTCTGGTTCTGAGTAGTGATCTGGATTCTTTACTTAGCCAGGGTGCATATTTTGATTTCACTCTAGTGGTTCTGGGGGGGGGCATAATAGTTAAATATGTTTAGCAAGATGGAGTTAAAGGAGAGAATTGCGGCTTTTTAAGGCATAGCTAAATCTTTTTGGATCAGTTTTTGGAGGGCTGGCAGCTATGATGAATGCGGTTTCTAAGGAGAAAGGTTGGGTTGTGGTTCCTAAGGCAGTCAGGCAGAAGCCTGAGTGGGATGAGTGATTGGGATTGCTAAGCAAAATCCAATTGAGGATGGACTGATGCTTAGAATTTTATCAGTCTTAGTGGGAGACGTGATGAGTTGGGTGAAGCCGTAAAGGTTTACATGGGATGTAGAGTTTGGATGTCTATTGTAGTATAGTTTCAGGTGTGGAGATATTGTTGCCTGGTGGAATATATCCAGCTATGATATTTAGGTGTTTTTTGGGGATAATTGTTAACTTAGCAAATATTAATTCTGCATTATCAAATTCAGGTATGGAGAGGTCCAGAAGGTCTAGTATAAGGTGATCTTTGAATAAGATTGCAAAACCCCATCCTTTTTTGTTTTTCCTATCTTTCCATAGGATGCTGTAACTGGGGGCAGTAATTTCATTGCTACTGATATCTGGTTTAAGCCATGTTTCTGTTAGTGTTACAGTGTTGGGCCAGTAAAGGGATAGTAGGGCATGTAGGTCATGGACTTTGTTTGCTATGCTTCTTACATTCATATTAAGGATACGAAGGGATGATTTGCATCTATGGTAGAGCATAGCAAGTGTTGATGGTGAAGGGCTGGCTAATGAACTGCATTTGGGGGTGGGGCCAGGATTAGGGTAAATGTCTCCTGAGTACCTTAAATGCATAATTATGTGTAAAAGGAGCTTGAAGAGTTTGTGTTTAAGTTTTAAATATTTCAGAGCTCCTGGTGATGTGGGATGATGAGGAAGGGCTTTGTGTGATGGTGTAGGTGGTGTGGAACAGGGGAGAGGCTATAGTGTGGTGTTGTGAACAACTCAGGTAGTGGAATGAGGTGGTTTGTCAGGGATGGGGAATAGTGGATAGTGAGTGAGTGTCATAATTGGAGAGAGAGAGAGCAGGAGTATAAGTGCTAAACTAGTACCAATATGGAGAAGTGTTGTACTAAAAGGCTTCATTTTGAGGTTGAGCTGGTGTGTGAGGTTGTAGCAGATGGGGACTAATGTCTGAATAGTAAAAGTAATAGGGAGAGCTATAATGTGAGCTTGTAGCAGATGGGGACTAATGTCTGAATAGTAAAAATAATAGGGAGAGCTATAATGTGAGCTTGTAGCAGATAGGGACTAATGTCTGAATAGTAAAAGTAATAGGGAGAGCTATAATGTGAGCTTGTAGCAGATGGGGACTAATGTCTGAATAGTAAAAGTAATAGGGAGAGCTAGAATGTGAGCTTGTAGCAGATAGGGACTAATGTCTGAATAGTAAAAGTAATAGGGAGCGCTATAATGTGAGCTTGTAGCAGATAGGGACTAATGTCTGAATAGTAAAAGTAATAGGGAGAGCTATAATGTGAGCTTGTAGCAGATGGGGACTAATGTCTGAATAGTAAAAGTAATAGGGAGAGCTATAATGTGAGCTTGTAGCAGATGGGGACTAATGTCTGAATAGTAAAAGTAATAGGGAGAGCTATAATGTTAGAGAATATAAGTGGATGCTTTGGTAGGGTTTTTTGGGAGTGTTGCATGTTGTGTACGTTTACCTGACTGGAGAGGTGGATAGGGGAAGATGAAGTGAGGGGCGGTACTAATGTAGTGGGGTGTGGAACTGGTTGGTGTGATATTGTAGGTTTGGGTAGTGGGTATGGTTATGCTTAAGTATAAATTTAGGTGAAGTGGGGGTGGGTGAGAATTGGGGGTAGAGGAGGGGAGAGTAGTGAGCCTGAGTGCATGGAGGGCAAACTGAGCAAGTAGAACAATGGAGGCAGATCGCAGCAGCAAGTCAGCTGAAAAAAAATATCTACAAGTTGGAACTAAGGTAAGCAGCAGGTCAGTGCCATCTAAGACATGAAGGTGGAGAAGCAGAAGTATTGTTTAATTTGGCACAGTGGACCTACTGAGAATTTAAGCACATTAATATGGGTGAGGGAATGAAGAAATAACTTTGTGGAGAGGGAGTGGGGCAAGAGACAGTGTCGCAGAGCCATTTCCTTGTAAGTGTGCACTTACTCGAGATGCTGGCGTTATGCCATTTCAATTAAAATGTAGGTGTACTTAGAAAATGTTTTTTGTCCTAAAATTTAAGGACATTTACATTTTTCAGTATTTTTTGCAGGACACAACTGCTCAAGTAGGGACTGTTATGTGCAAAGAGGGACAGGTGGCAACCCTAACAAAGCTCTCAGGCTTCTCCATGAAAACATGTAACTTGTTTCAAGCCTGTATATTCTGTAGACCATGCTTAATTGTAATAGCTTCTACTTTCACATTTGCCCAAATTATTTAGCTGTATAAAACCTCTCATACTTCTCTTTGAAAAGCGTTAGTACTGGCAAGGACAAAGGAGATCTCAGCTGGGATCCCTGTCAAAATGTCAAGACTTTCAATGCTGAGTCCTAGTTCATTAAAAAAAGGTAATGCAGACAAAGAGCAAATATTGATTACTGCACTTCTTTAAACTTGTTTTTGCAAGGGGAAGCCACTCTGCATTCCCTGATGTGGTGGTTAACCCCCCTACACCCTCCAGACTTGCATAAACCAACTTAGATCACTATACTTTGAAGAAAAATATTCAGAGAAATGGCAGTCTCTAACTTAGCATATATGAGTCTGGATTTTTGGATGCTTGGTTTCCACATTACAGGACTCTGTATTCCCATTACCAGTGTTGCAAATGGTTACACTCATCTGGTCAGCTTGTTTTGCAGGCTTCAGTAGACATTAATGCTTTTTCCTTCTGCCATCTGTGCCACTCAGTATGATATTCAAGTACTCAAAAGTTTAATATTTTTAAACTCCAAAGCTTGCAGTCACAATCTACTTTTGGACTGTTATCTCTCAAAATAGGCTGAGGAAACTCTTAAATACTAAAGTTGTAGGTCAGAGGATTTCACCAACAAATCACTGACACTACTACCATCTTTGAACTCCTTGAATATGGAAATCTTTAGAGAGGATTTGTCTTTTTACCACACAAATACATTTCTGGCATAGTAAACTTCAAAATTAAACACCAGTCTTCATAACAACAAGAGAAATTTCAAGCCAGGTAACTAAAAACCTAAAACATAAAATGCAGAATTGTGTAATGAGATTAATTTGAACTTCTAAGGATTGCAGATTTGACCCTCAGAATAGTGAGACTAAACATGCAAAAAAATGTGCAATTTAAGTTTGAGAGAGTGGTCCCTCAGAGTATTCCCATATTTGAGGCTTACAGGAATCTTGTAATTTGAAGGGCACAGACTACCATCTTGGGGGGGGGGGGGGGGGGTCTTTTACTAAAAGTATTTTAAAAGTGCAATGAGTTTTTTACTTACTGTACTCTTTTGATTTTCTGTTTATGTATTGATAAATTGTATTACATTTTAGCATACATATAATATTTACATGAAAGGAAGCTAATCCATAATATATAACAGTAAATAAAAATAACTTGTTTTAAATTTATTAGAATTCAAAAATAATTTCATAGTTTCACTTAGTCTAGATACCTTGAGTAATAATTAAACTATCCCAACAGCCATAATTTATATTACTAACTATAGGCCTTAGTCTTTACAAAAATCAGTAACCTAACTCTAAGAATTCGTTAAACAGAAGAACAGCATCTGACTTCAACGAATAGCTAGGAGGCTTCAGAACATTGGATATTGTCTTTTACTCATTGCATGTGAAAACGGTATGCTTATGAGGAGTTACTCTTTCTGGCTTCCAATTATCACCCCATAAACCCTTCAAAATGTCAATAATATGTACCCAAAAGGTGTCAGCTTTTTCAGTCTTAAAACATGAGTCCATTCTGCCTTAACTGCCTTATTACACCTCCAACACATTGAGCTGTCAGCCTTTGTAAACTTAGATAAGTTAGAGGGAGTAACAAAAGTGCTTTGTAAATATTTCCACATGAAAAATTTCCAATACAAGCTGTATATTTTTCATAACTGGAAGACTTGCAAATACTGGTTTCACAAATACATTGAGGGACACAGTGCCATAAAGTTTTGAAAGTACAACTAGGGCAGAAAATGATATGGCATTATACCAGTTTTATATGTGGTACCAGTGTGACATTGATGTTACCTGTTATAAGAGGAGGATTGCTGACAGCATATAGGAGTAGATGGCAGTTTATTTTATTATTACAATAGCCCTTCAAATACAGATAATTCCAATCTAACATGTTTTACTGAGACTCACAAGAGGTATAGGGAAGTTTACAGCCTCACATGTAATCTTCAGTTTGGGCAGTTCAAAATATTTTTTCACTTTACTGACAGCTCAGTCATTTTCTCAAGTGGCACTAAATGCAGTATTTTAGACAGCATTAACATGTATAATCATGGTATAATAACTGTTATTAACTAAGGCTTTTCTCTGCAGAATGTCTCCAGTTCATGCCAGTCTCAGTAGCAAAGCTAACAGGTTACTATCAACTACAATAAAGTATTTAGGCTTATGTCATCTACTGTGAATACTATTGTTTCATTATGGAGGGGAACAATGAAGTTACTGAGACTTTCAATGAGAACTAAAAGAAAATGTACTATGCATTGGAGCTTTAACAAAAATTTAAGTAGTTTACTCTGCCGGTTCACAGATTGTGCATCAGTCCTAATTCAGTGAGCAGCAAAATGTTGTGAGGACTGCTGTACCTGACTAACATTCATCCATACACTGTAAATCCTTATTTTCTCTTTTTTTTCTTGCACTTACTCAATGTGAGGCCCTTGCCTATGGGCTTAACCTTAGTATGTTAAGGCACGTACTCAGTATATGATCTAGATCAAGTAGGTAAACCATGCAGCTCATAGCCACTTACAAAACCCATGGCACATGGCTATTCAGAAATCACCCAGTACTTAATACTTATACACTGTATGAACCATAGAGCATATCCTCATGCACCACTTAATGAAAGTTGTGGTCTAACCATGACCCATAGAGCATATCCTCATGCACCACTTAACCATGAGTCTGTTTAATGCATAGGGTGCGATGATGGATGGAATACCGCTGAATAAGTCTGCACCTGCTTTAAGGCAACTTAGTTTGAATGCTCACTGTACTGATTTACTAGATGGAGATCTCATGGAAGAAGGCATCCCTTCTGTCTTGTGATAACGTTGCCACCCCAAACCATATCAATAAGAAGATTGTAGAGTCCAGCTTGTCTTCATAAGATTATAGGACGTTACTAGGCTATTGACCCTGAGGCCCTTACAAGCCTAGCCAAGAATGTAGCCCATGTTCCAACAAGTCAGCACCCTATGCCACTGTCCAGCAGGGACACAGGTGGAATCCCAGGGATGTATTTTCTGTTCCCCATCCAGTTCTCCAGGTTGCGCATAAAAAGGTTTAATGAGGTACTCTGCTTTACATGAAGATTGAGTTTCTGGGACACATCTTTCCTACCAACAAGTCCTATTGATGTCACAGACCAGGTTGAGGTCTCACGTGCAGGTTATTCAAGTGGACCTTGACTTGCGAATATGCAGCAGTCCCATCAGCGCGGGGTCTGAGATTGCTTTGCATGCCAGGCAGAGGTCACCTCTGAGGAGTCTATAGGTGACTGAGTAGAGGGATATGGCTTTTAGCCTATCTGTGTAGGGTAGATGTTTGAGGCCCTGGATTCTCTGAGTGAGGAAACTCTGTTGTCTCTCCAGCTGCTGCATGTGCTTTGCAAGGTTCATACCGAAAGGGTCATTGTATTCAATAATCTGTCTTATAAGGGAAGAATACAGGGATGTTATGGCCACCTTGTCCCTGGATGAGATACCCTTACTAATGAGGTGGGCCATGTAGAAAGCTTTCCATACAATGGAGGCAATACGGTGGTCAAAAGTCAGTTTGCTATCTACCTGGGTTCCCAAATTCTTCACAACTGATTGCATGCTTAGCGCCTTATTATCAATGTGATCATTTGTGGGGACATCATTCTCCCCAAAAGGGATGATGATTCATTTTTCAGTTTGAGGCCATGTTTCTGGCACCAATCATTTGTTTGGATGACACCCTCTTAGAGGATGCCAGCATCACCAGGGGAATTGACGACAGCACCCAGCTTGCAGTCATCTGCAAACTTTGTCAGCCATAGCCCACTAGATTTGGCCTGCACCTCTGAGAAGTATATCCCAAACAGCTGAGACACTAAGACCGATCACTGGGGTGCACTGCTATACATGGGTCTACTACTTGAGGCTTCCCCTATTTGGACTAGGTGTGTTCTATCAGTAAGCCAGTTTACTACCCATCTGGCAACATATGGATTGATGCCTAGTTGAGAGAGTTTATCTATTATACTTGAGTGGAGAATAGTATCAAAGGCCTTGGCCAGGTCAAGGTAGGCAGTGTGCACCATCTTCCCTCATCTACAGCCTTGATGACCGTCTCAAAGAAGTCGATCAAATTTAACAGGCATGACCTCCTCTTGACAAAATCAAACTGTATTGGATCAAGTGTCTGGAGGTTTCCAATGTCCTTGTTAATGAGGTCCATGATAATTCACTCCATGGCCTTGCAGAAAAGGCTAGTTAGGGAGATGCGTCTATAATTTCCTGGATCAGTGGATGCTCCACCTTTGTGCAGAGGGATGACAGTAGCTGTCCTCCAATTGGCTGGGATGAAGCCGCTACTCATGCTTTGGTTGGATAGTGTGCCCAATGGTGCTGCAAGGTCCTGCCTGATTTTCTGTAGGATGCAACCTGGGATGTTATTGGGTCCCGTTGAGGCTGTATATTTTGCCTTTGAGAGGGGAGTGATGAGTTGCTACCTAAAGATAAGGGGAAGGGGGCAGGTACTGGGGCTGTCCTGTTTCACTAATGGGGGGGGGGGGGCAGAGGAGTGAAGTTTTCACTGAACCTGTCTGCCAGCAGGTTGGCTATATCTACAGGGTTTGTGTATGTGTTGTCCTTGACCACCAGTTCTGAGCAGATCTGGGTGCATCCCTTGAGAGTTTGGACATATGTGAAGAAGGCCTTATGATTGTCTTTAGTAGATGTGGCCAGTTTGGTACTTTAAGTTTGCTTTGGAGGATTTCACTAGTGCTCTTATCTGCTTGTTCAGGCTAAGGAGAGATTGCTTCCAATTAGACACTTGCTCTTTCTTGGTCCTGGACAGCATTTTTTTCTTTTATTATAGAGTTTATTTATTATAGATGTCCACCAGACACGTTTGCTCTTCCTTGAACAGGATGATTTCATTCTGTATGGCATTCCTGATTCCATGAAGCTATATAAATGCTCATATAGTACTTTCATGTAAGTTTGGACATATGTGCCAGTTTCTGTAGAGGGGAGGAGGCTCTGAATCTGTTTATACCTTTCCTCAGGAGGTTGTAATCAGCTTTGGAGAAGTTTTTTTGTTTGACCCTAGCTGGGGGGGGGGGTTCAAAAGTGACTGCTTTGTGGTCAGATCTTACCAGGGATGATGACACTGTAGGGATGCTGCAGTGGTTACTCATGTTGGTTAATACCAAGTCCAAGATATTTTCACCTCTTGTGGGGGTGTCAACCAACTGGTCCAGGGCATTTGCATTAACGTACTCAAGGAATCTCTGGGCATTTGTCTTTTAATATGAGTATTTCTTCCAATCTATTGTTGGATAGTTAAAGTCACCCAGGATCAGGGTAAAGGGTTGAATCTTGATAGATTCAAAGAGGTCCAGATAGTTGGACTGGGCATCTTGAGTCAGAGTTGGAGGCCTGTAGCTAGCTATGATTTGTTAACTGCACCTGGAGTATTTCCTGTGCATCATACTGTTTAATCAGCCTAGAGGTGTGTATGCCTTTTATATATATTGCAAGTCCACCTCCTTTTGTTTTGCTGCCCATGGCTTGGGGTCTGAATGAATGATAGGATAAGTAACCTGGTATGGCTGGCATGCTCTCCACAGCTTTGAACCAGGTTTCTGTGACTGCACAAATGTCAGCTTCTTCCAGGGTTAAGAATACTTGCAATGAGTGAAGTTTCATGTTTAGACTCCTAGCATTTAGCAGCATGACCTTTAATTTACATTTTGATGAAATTTTCATGTTGGTAGTTTTAACTTCATGGCATTGCCTAAAAAAGGCACTATGGCGGAGGCAAGAGCCTTTGCCATGAGCCTGAAGCCCAAGGGAGACAGATGCAGGCCATCTCTGGCAAAGCACCGTGCCTTGTCAATCATGTCATCCCAGGCTGTCAGGTACTGTATCCCCTTTGAATGACACCAGAAACTAAGCCAGGTGTTAAAGTCAATCGTTTTCTGTTTGTATTGAGGCATCATTCTGGGTGACGGTAGAATGCTGCTTAAGGCTAGGGACATACCTGCCTGGGACACATACTCACCGAGCTTGATCATGTCTTGCTTCATATAGTCCAGGGAGGTACGCCTCAAGTCATTCACTCCAACATGAACTTTGACAGAGTCATAACAGTATTTGTTGAGAAACTTGAGTGTATTGGTGATATGGTGGATTCTGGCACCCGACAAACAACTAACCGTTCCTGTCTCCTTATCCAGCCTGGTGAGGGGCACATCTGTGTGAGATCAAATGGAGTCTCGTATGACTAATATGTTGGGTTAATGTTTAGGCCTTAGTGGCTGTGAGACACAGGTGTGTGGTGTGGTGAACAGTGAAGTTTACGTGCGTTTATGCCTCGCAGGTCTCTTTTGTTTGGGTATGCTTTTGTTGAGGGCCTTCTTTTGTTGAGGGCCTTCACATGTGGGAGTGTGTTGTGTAGGTGTGGGTGGTGGTTGTGTTGCTAACCTTCTCGGTGCCAGATATACTGGTTGGTGGGGGAGAGAGCAATGACACTAGGTGATTGATGTATTTGTATCTCTCAGAAATTGTGTTCTTAGGTGCTAGTAGTAGAGGGTTGTCAATGTACATGAGGCAGTTGCTACACTGTCTCAGGATGCCCATATCGGCCAGACTGGCAGGAGAAAATGTAGGAAACTGTCCACCCATATTTGTCAAACTGAAAGAGCTAAGAGGGTAAAGGGAGGAAGATCTACGAGTAGTACTGCTAGATGATAACACAAGTGCTACTAAGGGAAAACTTATAGTTGGAATACCTCAAAAAGGGTTTAAAACCATGCATCTGAAGCTCTGGATACTGCAGACCTGTATTTAGCCTATGCTACTCAATTTTAAGGTTAAGAACTCAGTAAGAAAAAACTCACAATGAACCACAGATTAATCACTTGTAGTCAAAAGAACAGAACTCGCAGTATGAAAAAATACAGTTAAATAGCAACAAAATGCAGTAAAATGTAGTTAAACAGTAATGAATTGTAGTAGATAGCAATGAGATATAGTTAATCAGTAGATTGCTTTGAAACAGTAGCTCACAAGTAACAGACAGCACAAATAAAGCAGTGATCCAGTAGAATACTGTTATCAATTTAGTGAGGCACCTAACAAGCAGTAATAAATACAGCAAACTAAATGCAGTTGAACATCTAAGCACAAGCAGCAAAATGAAGTAGAAAGAGGTAGAGTTTGTTTTTTTTTTTTTTGGTAGAAAGTGAAGAGACAGAAGATAATGAGATACTTAAAGGTTCAGAAGCTAAGGGGGGGGGCTTTACTAAGTTCTCACTATAAACAGTAGAATGAGCTGATGTAATGTGACTGGGAAGAGTGTCCAGTATCAACTTCATACAAGAGGTGGGCAACTCAAAGCCACCAAGACTTAAGACCACCACAACAGCTGAGCAGGTGGGTGGACAAAAAAACAGTTGCACAGATTACGCAGATATACAGTAAAACAGAAGTGCAGAAGCAGTTAAAAATAAGCACTTATCTTTTTCCAGTATCACAGCAGAGCACTGCAGCTTTGAACAGCTTGAGCAGATAAGCACAGCTGGTTTAAAACACTGGCTATTAAAGACAGAGAAGCAGAAACCAGCTCAATTATTCAATCAAAAATAAGTGTTGCAGGAATTATTTTAGCTAGATCAAACTAGACTGATTCTTCTTGCCATAAAAAAAAAAACAGCTAGGCCTCTCTAGACAAAAGATTTCACTTCAACTTCAAAAGATCAGAAACAGTAACAGATATTCAGCTCTAACAGACAAAAAAGGAGGCTAAAAAACAGTTGCACAAATTACATAGATATATAGTAAAACAGAAGTGCAGAAACAGTTGAAAATAAGCACTTATCTTCTTCCAGTATCACAGCAGAGCACTGCAGCTTTGAACAGCTTGAGGAAATAAGGCTACTCACATGCCTGTTTCCAGTTCCCACTGTGTAGAAGCTGCATGTATGTTTGTGGGTAAGGTTGCAAAGATTAGGTTATCTCTTCCCTCATAGTACATTGCAGGGCTTCATGGCTCAACATGCCTGATTCCTGCTTGACAGAATTTGGATTTGTCACTATGATGAAAAATAAGTTATGTCTTACCATAATGTTCCATCTGTGTTGTAGATCTTT
This sequence comes from Protopterus annectens, assembly GCF_019279795.1. Taxonomy (NCBI): domain Eukaryota; kingdom Metazoa; phylum Chordata; order Ceratodontiformes; family Protopteridae; genus Protopterus; species Protopterus annectens. The sequence goes on along the minus strand of NC_056750.1, from coordinate 445,815,425 downwards.
GTTCATTCATTACCATTAGGACCTCGGTTCTGTCCTCAGAACTGATATGGCCGTTTCCAAGCTTGCGCCAGCCAAAACCTCTCAGCTAAGACCTACCCATAATGCCCATCTCCTAGTCGCTTCAGATCAAGTTTGCCCACCCTCAGATAATAGATGTAGTAATAGAAAAAGAAATAGTAGGAGGTTCTGTCTGAGCAAATATTCTAACCAGGAGTTCCTAAAGTTCACCAGGAGTCCAGGCAGGGGGAAGGAGGGCGGGAAGTAATGAATGAACAAAGATCTACAACAGAGATGGAACGTTATGGTAAGACATAACTTCTTTATCTGATGTTGTAAATCTTTGTTTTTCATTACCATTAGGACTGAGTCCCTAGTTACTTGAGTCCTGGGTGGCCCTAAGAAAGGCTATTCCTGAGCACCATAGAACCAAAAGATGCTCATCCTCTGGAGGCCAAATCCAATTTGGATTGAGATATAAAGGTATGAGGTCTTACCCAAGTGGCTGCTGTGCAGATATCCATAGAGGCTCTGGAATTAAGTGCTATACAAGTAGCCATAGATCTGGTAGAATGAGCCTTTATTCTGGAAGGTAAGGATAACTTATTCTGTTGGTAGATAAAGGTAATGACGTTTCTAAGCCAGAAGGATAAAGTCATTTTGGAAGCAGGTTTACCCAATCTGGGTCCTGCAAAGGCCACAAACAATTGATCTGTTTTCCTGAAAGATTTAGTCCTGTCCAAATAACAATGAAGCTGCTGATGCACATCAAGGGTTTGCAAAAGGTACTCCCCTCTGTTAGAATGTTGAGGGAAGAAAACCAGCAGGCCAATAGATTGGCTAATGGAAAAGCCAGAAATGACCTTGGGCAAGAAAGAAGGGTCAGTACGAAGGGACACCCTATCCATGTGGAAGATCAAGTAAGGACTCTTGACACTCAAAGCCTGCAGCTCAGATACTCTTCCCACTGAGGTAAGTGCTACTAGAAGTAAGGTTTTCCAAGACAAAAATTGCAAATCACATGAATCAAAAGGCTCGAAAGGAGAACCTGTGAGAGACTGAAGTAACAAAGTCAAGTCCCAGGCTTCTAAGGGGGGCTTGACTGGAGGTTTAACATGTATACTCCTTTCAAAAAGGTCTTGCATAGGCAGTGTGACATAACTGAAGAATTATTAAGATCATTATGAAAACTGGCGATAGCTGGTAAATGTACAGTGATCGTCGAAGCTGAGGCTCCTGCATGCAAATCAGTAGTCAGGTATTGTAGGATCTTTTGAATAGGCATAGAGAAAGGGTCTAAGTTCTTATCTTTGGCCCAAATAGAGAACCTAGTCCATTTACAAGAATAAACTTTCCTAGTGGAAGGTTTGTGTGAAGCCAGAAGAATTTCACGAACAGGAGATGGGATGTCATGCAGCCTGGCAATCATTGGAAGTGAAGGAACAAAACTGTGAGCTTGAGACTGTACAGGTTCAGATGAATCAGTCCCTGAGGATGAGATAACAGGTCTTGGGAATGATCCAGGATCCACGGACTGTAAATCAAATGAGGCCATAGGGAAGACCCGGTGGCCAATCGTGCGTTACAGCGTCCCATGGTGGTCCCCCCCCATGGGAGGATCAGGGCAAAGTAGCTTCTGCATTTGTAGTTTAGGGGGGAAGCAAACAGGTCACAGCAAGGCTTGTCCCAGCACTGGAAGATCCAATCTGTTATTACAGGGCTGAGGGAACACTCATGAGGCATCAGGAGGTTCCTGCTCAGATTGTCCTCAATAAGGTTGAAACTCCTGGGAATGTGTGTTGCTTTAAGGAAGTGGTTGGAAGCTATCGCCCAGTGCCAAATCCTCATGACTTTCCGACACAGGGGTAAGACCTAGTTCCACCTTGCTTGTTGATATACCAGATGACTGACATGTTGTCTGACTGAATTGCAATCATCCCAGATGGTAGGGACGCATGGAATGCTTGCAATGCTAGGAGAACTGCCCTCAGTTCCAGGACATTTATGTGCAAATTGGCCTCCATGGGGAACCAGGTGCCTTGGACAGTCTTTCCCTGGAAATGCTCCCACCACCCTAACAGGGAAGCATCTGTGGTCACCGTGGCCATGGGCTGGGGACGACAGAATGGTCGACACCAACGATTCATTTGTGGGTTCATCCAGCATAACATTTCTTCCTTGCAATGGTTTGAAAGACATAACGTGGTCGAGTGGGTAAATTAGCAACAACCACTGTGTGGAAAGGAGCCACTGTAGGATTCTCATGTGCAGTCTCGCCAGTGGTACCACCACCTGGATCCCAAGAGTTGCAGTACAAGACATGCTGGTACATAGGTCTGAGGAAGAAGGACTTGGATTTGGTGTGTTATGTTCAAAAACCTGTGGGGGAGAGAGAAGCTTGACAGGATGTTATGTCAAAGACCACTTCAATGAATTCCAGTGTCTTCATTGGAGACATTGAGATTTGTCCTTGTTGATTGTAATCCCCAAGTGGAGAGCGAGACCTTGAGTGTAAGAAGATTCCTGGTCATACCAGTAAGAAGCCAATCGTCTAGATAGGGAAACACCTGAAATCCTTGTAGTCGAAGATGAGCTACCACAACTTCCATACATTTGGTGAACACTCAACGGGCTGTTGAGAGACTGAATGGCAGTGCCCTGGACTGGTAGTGATTGGCTCCCAGCCAGGAGTGGAAAAACCTCCAGGAGCGGTGATCCATCTTTATGTGGTAGTACGTGCCCTGGAGGTCTATTGAGCACATTCAGTTATCCCTCCCTGGGAAGTGAAGAATGGACTGTATCGTGACCATCCAGAAATTTTGAAGTTTGATAAATTTGTTCAGTAGGCTGAGATCCAGGATTGGTCTCCAGTCCCCTGTATTTTTTGGCACAGTAAAACCTGGATCCTGTCTGGTCTGGTGGTACTGGTTAGATGACTCTTTTCCTTAGCTTTTCTATTTCTAAGGCTGCTAATTCCCTCTGATTGGGTAGTACATTGGGGATGGGAGTTAAATCGAATGGTATTTGGTAGCCTCTGGATATTATTCTCTGCACCCATGCATCAGTAGTAATAAGATGCCAGGCTGGTAGATGCAGAGAAAAATGACCCCCGACTACTTCCAGAGGAAAGCAATCGGGCCGCTGCTCAGGAGCGCTGGTAGAGTCTGCCGGAGAAAGAATCTCTAGCACCCTGGTTATGCGGACCCCCTCTACCCCAAAAGGGATGTCTTCCATATGAGTTGCCCCCTCTGCCTGGGGGTGATTGTTCACCACGAGTTTCACAAAAAGGTCCTTGGGATTTCTTGAACCACATTTTTCCTGCATTTTGGTTCCTGGAGTAGGACCTCTAGGGGTTGGAAAGGCGTATGCCCACAGCAGACAAGGTCTTTCTGTCTTTCTCACTACATGTAAGTGTGTCTTGTACTTTGGGTCCAAAAACTGCAGATTCGTTGACAGGTGCATTGACCAAGGAAGATTTAAAGGGGTCTACGAAGTCACACAACCACATCCAAGCATTACGTCTCATGCCAACGCCTGATGTGGCAACTCGAGCTGCCCCCTCGGTGGAGTGAGGTATCAAATGCTTAGAGGAATTTGAGATGGATTCAAGGGTAGCTAGCTTTGAGGTGACAGTATCACGCACCTCATCAGGCAGTACCCCACCAAAGAGGGAGACATTTCAGAAATTAGGTCTCTTTGGAGGTGAGTAAAGTGTGGCAGATAGTACAGCAACCGAATGGCGAATGTCACTGAAGCATAGTTCCATTTCCCTAGTCTGCCCATGGTCCAGGACTCTCTGTTTGGAGGATGGACGGTGGAACTATCTTCTGCCAGTTCCCTCTTGATGGCCACCGTATTGACCATAGAATCAACTGCCAGCTGCTAGGACCAGTGGGGCTGGTCTTCAGGTGTTGATAAAATATTTTGTCTGGCCCCTTAGGGACAGGTTCTACATTGTCCAGGGCCTTCCAGGCATGCTGTACAATGATTTTAATGAGGTCATTTGCCGGTGGAGTCACCCAGAAAGTAGATCGCCGGGCACGGAAGGCCTGCAGGAACACCGATTCCTCAGAATAAGGGTTATAGGACTTCCAGTCTCCCCGCTGCTTGAGAATTTTGAGAATGTCTCCGAATGAGATGTCGTCTAGGAAGACCGTGGAGACCCCCTCATCACAGTGTTTTCGGTAATGGATTCCTCTGGTGAATCAAGGTGCTTCCTCTTGCACTGTTTCTTCTGTGGTGGCTCCCCAGTGGGATCTTCTGAGGAGGACTCAGGAGAAGGGGTTCCCTTCAAAGAGGGTTCTTGTGACTCCCCTGCCCGTGGTCCCAAAATAGAGGGTTGGGAGAGGTGCATGCTAGGAAAGGGTTCTGATACTGATGTCATTGGTGCTGATTGAGAGTCCACTACCTGTACAGCTGGCCCACCTGAGGAGGGATGGGAGTCTGGTACCAGGAGGGACAACCTCAGAACTGGGGTCACATCTCGCCGTGAGGAGCTGAACTCCAGGTGAGGAGCTCTGAGAGAACTGGAAGCCATCAGAGCCATGGACATAGATGGCACCATCAAGAAAATAGCCACCGGGCTAGGTACCAAGGTACGGATGGTCCTAGCACAGCTTCAGGAGAGCATCAGTTCCACTGGAGCCAATGCAGCAAGGGTGGACAATGCAGATAGGGAAAACACTGCTCTCGGAACCGAGACAGTATGCACCAGAGTGGAAGTATCTTGTCCTTGGCAGGTATTCAAGTTTTGGAGCTGATGGAGCTGAAGAAACTGTTAGCACCATGGCTGGGGATGGTGCCGAAGCAGGTACAGTCATCATAGCCGATGTCGGATCCAAGGATGGCACTGAAGTCACTGCTGCCGAGGTCAGAACCAAAATAGGGGTGAATATCATGGACGGCACTGAGGGAGAAGACACAGAGCCTGGTGCCGAAGAGGTCTGTGCTGAGGGCGCTGGCAAAACATGGAGCTGACTTGGTTCCATAACTGATGGAGATGCAGGAACCAAGTGACTCCATTTGTCTTTATGTATTTTGTGTTTTGGAGAGGGTGAGACCGCTGACTCAGATAGAGCTTCTGAAAAAGGTGTCTTGAGTAATCAGTTTTTTCTTATGTTTTTTGGTCTTTGGAGGGGGGAGACCTCTGACCCAGATAGAGCTTCTGAAAAAGGTGTCTTGAGTAATCCGTTTTTCCTTATGTTTTTTGGTCATTGGAGGGGGGAGACCTCCAACCCAGATAGAGCACAAATGTCACAGTCAGCTTTAATATGATCCACACCCAAACAGACACAACAAATGTGTGTATCTGAGTTTCATAGTTTCATAGTTTAGTACTAGGCTATCTGCCCTGGGGCATTTGTAAGCCTAGCCATAGTGATGTGGCTTTCGCCACCCCATAAAATGGTACAAAATGCACAGAATAGATTTAGAATACTGTGCCTCTGTCTAGTAGTGACACAGTGAAAGTCCCCTTATATAACAGAATTAGTTTACTGTGCCCCTGTCTAGTAGTGACACAGATGTGACCCCTGAGGTAAACTTACGATCTCCCATCCACTCATCAAGATTTCTCTTGAAGAGAGTCAGTGAGGGGCTCTGCCTTACATGAACTGGGATCTTGTTCCAGAGCATGGGATGCCTCTGGGTTATGAATCTATCCCTCCAGCATGTCCTATTCATACTTGTGCCGAGGTTTAAGTCTTTAGCTCTCGTGGTTCTGATGGATTTGGATTTTTTGAGGTGGAGCATGTCCATCAGTTCCTGCCTGGACATGGCCTTGCACGTCAAGCAGAGATCACCTCTGAGCAGGCGGTATGCTACTGAATAGAGCTGGAGTTTCTAAAGTCTGGCAGAATAAGACATATGTTGGAGACTTTTGATCCTCTTGGTGAGGTACTTTTGTGGTCTCGCCAGCTGTTGCAAATGCCGTATGAGGTACATACCAAATGGGGCATTGTACTCAATCATGGGTCTGATGAGGGAGGAGTATAGGGGTACAATGACATCCTTGGATCTGGATGTGAATCCCTTCATGATAAGGTGTGCAAGGTAGAATGTTTTTCTAACCACTTTGGCAACGTGGGTGTCAAATGAGAGGTCGCTGTCGACTTGGGTCCCTAGGTCTCTGATTACTTTTTCCGTACTCAGTGGGTTGCTGTCTATGTGATAATTTGTGGGTACTTTGTTTTTCTCAAAGGGGATGACTATACATTTTTTGGCATTTAGTTTAAGGCCATGACTCCGGCACCAGTTGTCCGTTTCTTTGAGGCCTTTTTGTGGGATGTATGTGTCCGCTGGTGTATTGACTATGGTGCCTAGTTTGCAGTCATCTGCGAACTTTGTCAGCCACAACCCTCCCATGTTTGCTTTAACATCTGAGAAATAAATGCCGAACAAGAGGGCTCCCAGGACAGATCCCTGTGGGGCACCACTTGTGACTGGCTTTGAGTCTGACATTGCTCCAGTGATTTTAACTTTATGGGTTCTGTCCTTTAGCCAGTTTGCAACCCATCTAGTGACATAAGGGTTTATATTTAAGCTGTTGAGCTTATCTATGATGCCTGAGTGGGGTATTGTGTCGAAGGCCTTAGACAAGTCCAGGTAGGCTGTATGGACTGCTTTGCCCTCATCAATGGCTCTAGTGACTGTTTCGAAAAAGTCAACCAGGTTCAAAAGGCAGGATCTGCCCTTTACAAAGCTGAACTGGGTGGGGTCAAGTGTCTGTAGGTCCCCAATGTCTCTGTTTATGAGTTCCATAATGATTCTTTCCATAGCTTTGCATACCAGGCTGGTTAAGCTTATGGGGCGGTAGTTCCCAGGGTCTGTAGAGGTACCCCCTTTGTGGAGTGGGACCACTGTTGCTGTACGCCAGTGTTCAGGTACATATCCTGTAGTAAGGCTAAGGTTAAATAGCATTTTTATGTGCGGGTTTAGCTCCTCTTGGAGTTCACGTAGAACGCAACCCAGGATACCGTCAGGTCCCATTGATGCTGTGTTTTTAGCTTTGCTGAGGGCGGCTCTCACCTGGACATCTGAGATGACAGGGAGATTACATTCAGCTGGGATAAGTATTTCTTCTTTTGGGGTGAGGGAGGGGAGAAATTTGCACTGAACCTGTCAGCCAGAATGTTGGCAATATCTGTGGGTTCAGTGTATTTTTTGTTGTTGTGAACTAACTCTGAGCATATCTGAGGGTTTCCACCCAGGTTTCTAACATAGCTGAAGAAGGCTTTGTGGTTATCTTTAGTGTCCTTAGCGATTTTCTCTCAAAGTTGGCCTTGGATGATTTTATGAGAGAATGTAGTTTTCTGCTAGTGTTGACCAGAGATGTCTTCCCTTTATGGGATTTTGCTCTGTCGTGCAGTAGCTTCCTTATTTTGTTATACAATTTGTTAATGGCTGAGGTCCACCAGACAGGACGCTTGCCTTTGGTGGAGAGGGACTTGGATTTATTTGGGATTGCATGATCCATGCATTCTTGGAGATGTCCATAGAAAGCATTTGTGAAGGATTCAGCATTGTGGGATGTGGTATCCACTGGCCCAGTGGGCTTAAAGGATACCATCTCAGTCTTAAGAAGAGTGAAGTCTGCTTTTGAGAAGTTTTTCACTGTGGTCTTTTGTGCTGGGGGTGGAGGTGGGATATGTATATCCAGGGAGATTAGTTTGTGGTCAGATCTCACTAGTGAGGGGTATACCTCTGGTGTGGAGCATTTTGTCCCCATGTTTGTGATGATCAGGTCTAGTATATTATCTCCCCTAGTGGGAGAGGTGACTAGTTTTTCCAGTGCATTTGAATTTATGAATTCCAGGAACCTTTGGGCTAGGGTGTTAGGGCTAGAATAATGTACCCAATCTATGTTAGGGTAGTTGAAGTCTCTCAGTATGATGGTATTTTGTGATACATTCATATCCTCCAATGTCTTCAGGAAGGCTGAGTGGGGTTCCTGAGATTGGGAGGGTGGTCTGTAACATGCTACCAGTTGTATAGCAGTTTTGCCTATGGTTAGTTGCACCTGTATGGTCTCCGATGCTTCATGTGTTGCTACAAACCTGGAGATGTGGGTGTCCTTGATGAATATGGACACTCCCCCTCCCTTTGTGGTTTGGCCTGGGTTTTGGGGCCGAAAAGCATGATACGAGGTACAGCCTGGTAGTGCTGGGGTGCTCTCAGGAGCCTTGAACCAGGTTTCAGTTACTGCACAGATGTCGATGTTCTCCATACTGAGGAGTGCATTGAGTGTCTGCATCTTGAGTTAGGCATCTTACGTCCACACTTGTCACACTGTTTAAATCACAACTTAGCTTTGTCTGACATGGTAAGGCAACAAGGCTATCCTATAGAAAAATTAAGGGAGAAAATACCAATGATGTTGCTTTAAAAAAATACCACTAGTAAAAAGGAAAGGCCTGTCAAAGACAGGAGAGAGGGACAGTACCAATAAAGGTAAAAAATTAAATTACCAAGGAAAAGGGTAGGAAATAGGCTTAGGTTATAGGCGGCAGTGAGAAAAAGCTAACTTGACTAAAAATTAAATAATTTTAAAGAGAAACTGTCTTAAAATTAACAGTTTTCTACTTAGCTTTGGGAGAGATGGCTAGCAATCTGACTAGGAAGATAGCAAATGAGATCTGGAGTAACTAGGAGATAGGCATTATGGGTAGGTCTTAGCTGAGAGTTTTTGGCTGACGCGAGCTTGGAAACGGCCGTATCAGTTCCGAGGATGGAACTGAGGTTCTAATGGTAATGAATAAAGAAAGATTTACAACATCAGATGTAATGCATTTGGGTTTGTTTTTGTTAGGGGATATATTTTGTGCATTGGATTCTGGTCAAAACAGGTTGGTTAAATCTTGCGTTGATTCACTGCAACAAGTTATTCTTCATATTGTTTTTAATTCTCTTTGAGATATGCATTTTTCCATCTTTATTAAAAGAGGCCTTGGTTACTCATAATCTTGAAAAAAAATACTTGGATCCAAACCTCAGTGAGAATTATTGCACTCTCTTGTACTTTCCTTTTATACCTGAGTTTTTGCAGAGATGTATTCTTTCTATCTTATATGCCCAGGCTGACTATGCCATTGTCAGTCAGGCTTCTTATTAATGCGCAGTGCACAGCCAAGCTTTACTGGGCAGTTAAGTGACCTCGTTATGACTAAAGTTCAAGGATTAGATTCAGTCTTTGTTTTTGTTCTCTGTCTCTTATATTGTGGATCATGGCATCCTGAGTGAATGCCTTAGAGATTATACTGGCTTTAATGGTAGCATGCTCAGCTCAGTTACCTTTTACCTCTCTGGCATAGCAGAGAAGCTACTTTCTAGGATTATTTCTTCCAGTGGTCTCCCTCTGGAGTGTAGGCTGTTACATTCTGACATCACTGCTGTTTACTGTGCGTACACTGGCCATAACAGCAGCTTTATGAGAGGAGCAGTATAGCCTCTCATTTATATACTGATGATACCCAGCTTTACCTTTCCTTCATTCAGGACCTGGTGCAAGGCTTCAACGCATTAAGGATTGCTTGAATTCTGTCCTCCACTGGATGATGAACAGTCGAAGCATGAATAACCTGGCAAAGACCAAGGTGTTACTAACGCATGGTGGTATACATTCATTACAGCTTCCTCTACTTTTCAAGTTAATAACATAGAGGCAAACACATTGGAATTATGTTATGGTCTTGAGTCTACTATTTGGGTGTTTTCCCACAACATGATCACTTTTCTCCCCTCCCTGCATCCATTCATTCACTTTATAGGGATTAGAGCCAGACCCATTCATTCCCCAAGCAGCCCATTTGTTCTGTGCTCAAAGCCAGTAATGTAGGATTACATTCATTTCTGCCAAGAGGTAAAAGTCAAGTCTTTAAGAGCTGGCCATTTATTGAGGTAATGAGGCTCCTTTCCTCTGCTCTAACTACAACAGGTGGCAGCTGTGACTTCCTCAATTTCTGATTTTGCAAGGGAGACTCATGCATCTTACACACATGCCCAGATCCCCTGGTGTGCAGTAGTGTCATCCCACTGAACTAGAATGCTGCTTGTTAGCACTCCATAGAGCTATTATGGTTTGTAGTTCAGCAGGCTGGACCACCACAGTATCAATAAGATGGGGCACACTAGAGTCAGCTGCTTAATCAGTTTTTCCCATGGCAAGCTGCTCCAGTGCTGATTCAGTGTTCATACTCAGGACTTACTCTGTCAGTACTACAGATCTGGGCCTGATTCTTTTTACTGATGTCAGGCTAACACTGGAAAATAAAACAGGTGTCAGCTGTTAAAACTTCTTATTTTAACAGTATCCCCAGATGCAAAATTTAATTTGGTATTCTGATTTAACAACAATGATCCATGTATTGCTATTGGATAGATTTGATTACTGTAACACCCTTTACCTTCTGCTCTCAGACAAGGATTTGGCATGGCTGGAAATGTTGCCAACTTCCACAGCAAGATTAGTTCTAGTAATCCATGCTGCTGTCTTACTGTATGCTTGCCTGATGCTGGTATTGTTCATATGCCAAAGCCATAAGATAAACAATCATTGCAGAGTTATACTAGAATGATGCAGTGGATTTTAAAGTTTGCACCAAACATGTCTCCAAGAATGCTGAAACAGTGAGACACTGCATGAGAGTGAAGCCATGAATGGGAACTTATTTTTTAAATGCTATAAAACTAGTTACAGAAGCTCCAGTGTTAAAGTTGCCTATAGGTCAACAACACTTGCATACCCACAAAGGAGATGTTCAAATAGAAAATAAACTGATAGCAGCAAAGTATCTATGTGAGAGATCCTATGAATATATCAGTGGTAGAGAGATTCAGGTCTAGGCATATCATAAACTCTTTCAAAAGTTATTCAGAAAGTCTCTATATAAGGCACTTGTGAGACTGCAGAGGATGTTAAGTCTGTAAAAGTGTGATCTGAAAGTAAAATACAGACCAAGCAATGAATCACATACAGCAGAATTGAAGAATTCTTAAAAGATGAACTAGGAATTCTTTGGACAATTCCACAAGTACCAATAATGGATGAAAAATAAAAAAAAATCCATTTATTTACTCTCATGGACTTAAAAGTGTATTTACTAAAAAGACTACTGTGAGAGACTAATATGAGCAAAAAGCATCAGTAAAGAACAAAATGCAGTGTTGCTTTTCTTTCAGGGATGGAAGGTTTACCATCAATGAGATGCCTTAATGTGGGGTTTTCTACTAACAGAAGCCCTTTCCTGTTCTTAAACAGCCCCACTACAGTGATTCCACAGTCTGTAGACTCACCAAAATGGGCGGTCTCCACTGTGTGCCTGTAATGCTAAGGAAGCATTTTGGGGAGCAGCATATGGTAATTATCCATGTGTTTTCTTGAGAACATTCCTGCTGTAAAGGATTTGCACAATTCAGAGAATTACTCTGCTGCATACATTAACATCAGCAGCCATGTTAATTAACATAGTCAAAAGATTATGTCCACCCATTACCTTCAGTGGAAGAGACAGGGTAGCAAGTAACTCTCATGGAGTTTAACCGAGAGGTAGTTTTTGTGTGTGTTTGTGCAGGAGTATGTGTAGTTTCAGTTGAGTGCATGTATGTGTATTTGTCTGACTGGTCACAGTAGGGGAGTTAGTTAGGTGATAATTGCAGTAGTTGTGTTCAAATCTGTATACAGATGAATGGTTGAATGTGTCTGTATGTATAATTGGGTGGGGGGTTGTGTTTGATGTATGGTGGTGTTTGTGTGTGTTAATATGTGTTGGATGGGCCTCTATGCCTTGCAACTCTCCTTAGGCTAATAAGTAAAAGCTGTAATATTGGGGGGGGGGGGGGGGCAGACACCAGAATCTCTTTTTTGAAATATTACTCTTATTAACTTAAAAAAAAATGATAAAACAGATTTTGCAGCAAAAAGCTGTAAGTAAACTATAAGAAGTGTGAGCTTATAAAGTCTAGCATGATTGACTATAAATGTCTATGACAAGGAACACAGTAAATTTAAGAATGAAAAATCATGGTCATCCTATAAAATTAGGTATGTGTAAGTGTGCGCATGTACATGCATATATGTAGTGGTTGTGTGTACCAACACGATGCATGGACTGCCAGTGGTGATTATCATAGCAAAGTGATGATTTGCACCTATAGTATTATCATGTCATTCACAGGTTTACCTGATAATGAATGAGATCTTTCCTCATTGAAGCTGAACTGTCTTTGAATTGCAGTTTTTCATGATCACAAACTCTACCCATTTTTGCTGCAGCAGTTTACTCTCACTGTGGATGGATTTCTTTCTGAATCCCAATCTTAATCTTCATAAGTTCACAAAATTGGTAATTGGTAATGTGCTGATGTTTGTTTTAAAATGTTTGATATACCTGATGTTCCATTATCAGGGTAATGCAATCTGTTGGATTCGTACATTTAGATGCTTAGATATTTAGCAGTTTTCTGTTTAAACTTGCTCAGACAGAGACTGAGGTTTGTATTACATTATTTGAACTAACGGCTGTTCCATTACAACCTATTGAATTCGTACATTGAACGCCTAGATTTGCAGCATCTTTTTTCTGCTTAAACATGCTCACTTTGAGATCGTGATTATTTCGTCTGTACCACCCAGGTAGTACACTCGCTAGCTACTTGCGGTTCCCTGATAAGGATAATTTAACTATATAACTGACATATGTACTCTATGCACAATAGCGATTGTGCTGTTTAGACTCGCGACCGTGTTTATTTTTATCTCCGTGTCGCCTAAGCAGTTTCAGCACTAGAAACAACCTGTTGTGTCTTGCATATAGCATGTTAAGCAAGTAATCTGATTATTACATTGTCCTTGCTTTTCAATATCAAAACAACGCTGGCAACAACTTGGTGGAAGCTTCCCCCACGTGGACTGTGATTGCGCAGTTCTGTGAAGAGTGACTCGTAGGCCCATCTGCATGCATATGTTATTATATTTAATTCATAACAGTCATGTTAATTAGTGGTTATGCTTGGTAGTATGCTCTGCTGGCCCTTCTAATCACTGCATTTTTCACTACTCCATTCAGCTGTAGTATTCAGACTTTAGTGTAAAGCCTCTCTTGTAGTAGATCTGTTAACTTTATTTGTGTTACTCACTGAACTACTGTTAACGAGTAATGGAACATTGCCATAACTTAAATGCTTTTTATTATACATTTCTATTAGCCGCATAGGGTAGCTAATTTTAGCTAACTCTGTGAAGTAACTTACGCATAGCATTAGGGTCTTACCTGAACTATATGTCTGCCTAATTCTTTACCATCTTAGCCCTGTTTACTTTTTCTTTGCTATTCTTGACTTCTAGGCTTGCAGAGCGTACCTGTCTGAACATCTTGTAGTTTTAGTACTGCCCTTCCCAGCTATGTTAAAGCCTGCTTTGCATGGCTAACTATCAGCACATTTGTCTCCTACTGAGTTAATTTAAAGGTGCTTAGTACATTTACTTCCATCCTGGAACTTATTACTTGTATTCCTAAGGAACCTTGTTTATTTTACTGTACAGAATATACTTTTAACTATATAATATGAAAATTAGGTGGATATAGGCAGATCCTATGAGGGAACTAGTCCCCTTACACCAAGTTGCTGTTATGTGCTCTTTTGAACTTGCCAAGCGCTATTGTTTACTATTTTTTTTTTATCCGTTATGTCCTGTTCTTAAGGTGTCTCTATTGCTACATTAAAATACTAAAGCTTTAGGATCTTATTTGCCCATGCAAACTGTTTTAACATGATATTTGAACTGCAAGCCTCTTTATTTTACATGATACCTAGGCCTGCATGCATACCTTGGTGAAGTGCCAGTATTTTCTTATGGCTAGAGTGAATAAATTTAACTAAGCCTTATCTAAACATTTATATTAGTATCTTGTTTTTTACAGTTTCTATGAAGAACTGATTGAAATACCTAACCTATCTGTCTACTATAGCTACTTGTTCTGCCTCAATGCTTTATTAATACCCTGTTATCTTGCCTCCCACCCTCCTAGCTTCCTATCCTGTACTCTGCAATAAGGGACCTGCCTGAATTCTAAGGATTCCCTCATCTACCTCCAGTCTGCCAACTTGGACCTTCCTTTCTGCTGCCCCAGTATTTTTCACCTCTGTAACAGTATTTGGCAAAGTATGTAAGATCATTGTTCCTTGCTGGAAACAAATCTGTGCTTGTTTTTATAACCCTATTACCCCAAGTCAGGAAAGCCAGCAACCAGTCTTCTCCCTAGGATCATTATTATCTTTATACTGCTTTCCTGCAGTTTATTTTAACCACCCCTATTAGCTACACTTATGCACTTTGTCACTTGTTGTTATACTAACTCTGACCACTAGGTGGCAGCCTAACCTAGCCCAGACCCTTACTCTCCTTTCATTTTTTTCTAGATTTCTCTCCACATTCTCACCTTTTCTCTTCCCTTGCCCTACTGCCTAGTGTTGCCCCTAATCACTCTCTTGCTGCTCCTTCTCTGCACTCTTCTCATCCCCTACCCTCTTCTGACTATTAATTTCCATACTCTGCCCTCCTCACTACCCTTAGTCTTCCGTCTTACCTGCTCCACTGTAACCTACTTACCTGCTCCACCTGCTCTCTCTGGGTTGGTACTGTTTACTGATTGTCTCCTGCTCTACTTGCTCTAACCTGCTCCATTCGCCCTGCGGGCTCACTCCGCTCCCCTACCCTACCCCCAATTCCCACCCACCCCCAGTGGTCCTACGCTTATACTTGCTCAGCCACACCCCCACCCTATTCACGTCCTATCATATTTGCTGCCTCATTCACACTATACAATACTCCACTCCTATCTTACTGCCACACCCCACTCCCTACCAACCTAGTACTACTAATTATCAATCTTCCTAAGCTTAACAAACTCAATATGACCTTCACTTGTAAGCTACTTTACTTACCGCTACTCCTGAATATCCTTCTTATATACTATACCCTTACTTCCTACGAATACCATACCCTTAGCAGATCTCCTAGTTTAGCTAAACACACAAACTCTGTCCTTCCTCTATCTGAACAAACCTATATCAACCTCCTGTCATCCTGCCCTTACCTTCCCCCTCACTATCACAGAGTACTCCACAACACGTATCACACAACTAGAAAGCTCTACATAATACCCTCTAAAAACCCAAAAATATTTCCACTTTCACAAACGCTCCTACTGTTACACGGGGATATTCACCCCAACCCTGGCCCTGAAAATTCCCTTTCCCACACCCTCTCAGACCAAACTACTAACAATCTAAGATCACCTTTCTCTTCTAATGCCCTTTCAATAGCACACCTAAATATTCGTAGCATTAATAATAAAATCACACAGCTTCATGCCTTAATTGGCCTCTACTCATTTGATATCCTCTGTCTTACTGAAACCTGGCTTAAACCAGGTAACAAGGACAATGAAATTATTCCTCCTGGCTACAGCATTTTAAGGCAAGATTGTCTAAACAAAAAGGGTGGGGGAGTTGCTATACTTTATAAATCTGAACTGCAGGTGGCCTCAATTGACTCCCTGCCTCCTTCCCCTGCCAATGCTGAAATACTCTGTAGCAAATTCCAAGTAAATAAAAACAAAGCCATATACATAATATGCTCCTATATCCCTCCAGGCAATAACTTAAATACACTTGAAAACATCCTTAGCTGGCTCTCCACTACCTTTCCTCAGGAAACCATAGGACTTCAATATTGATTGTAACTCCTGCATATCCCCCAAACCCAACTATCACCTAAACCTCTTTACTTTTCAACAAACCATAAACTCCCCAACTAGGATTCACAAATCCACCAATAAACAGGCCATCTTGGATTGGATGTTGGTCAACAATAATCCCCTCTCATATAAAACTGGAATACTCCCTGACAATATCAGTGACCATCTTCTCGCCTATATCACTAAACAAAAAAATAATAATCACAAACATTCTAGCTATCGTACTATACGTAATAAAAAAACCTTCATCCTTCAAAACTTCCATGACGAACTCAAAGGATGTAACTGGTAAGCTCTAAAACACCTCCCACTTGATGAGGCAGTTACCCATTTGAATAACACATTCCTCCAAATTCTTGAGCGACACACCCCCTCTCGCTTAATTAGAACAAGATCCAAAGCTGCTCCTTGGCTTTCTAAAGAAACCAAGAAAATAATGCTATTAAGGAATAAACTATGGACAAAATGGAGAACTACTAAAAACCCAACTGACCATCAAAACTTCAGATACCTTAGAAATACTACAAAAAAACTCACCCTTCTTGATAAAAAAACATTTTTACCACCAATATCAAGAAAATCAAAATCATAACCCCAAAAAATTCTGGTCAGGAATCAATAAACTGCTCCATCTAGGGAATTCCAAAACACCTACTCCAGCTAACTTAGCTCAGACCCCACCTAACATAATAGCCAATACATTCAACAACTTCTTTTCTGAAACAGTCACCTCTCTAGCAAAGACCATGGTTCCCCCCACATCCCTTCAATATACCTCTCCTCATAACAACACCCCCACTCTAAAGTTTAGTACAGTCTCCACAACCTATATTTGTAAGCTACTTTCAAAACTTAAACCATGTACTCCTTCAGCCGACCAACTACCAGCTGAATATTTGCAGCTAGCAGCAGAAGTGTTAGCATACCCAGTCTCCATCTTAATTAACAGAACAATAACCGAATCTACTATTCCTTCTGCCTGGAAAGTCTCTCATACCATTCCACTGCATAAAGGAGGAAACACTAATGAACTTTCTAATTTCCGTCCTATAGCCTTATTATCACCACTATCTAAAATTATGGAATGTTGTATACACCACCAACTATTAAATCATCTTCTACACAATAACCTACTGGCAGACTCCCAACATGGTTTTAGACCTTTCCATAGCACTTCCACTGCTCTTCTCTCCTTTACAGACTCTATCAACAAAAATCACAATAACAACCATTTCTCTTCCTCTTTATTTCTCGACCTCTCTAAAGCCTTTGATATGGTAAACCATCACCTTCTGCTTGACACTTTGAAATCTCTTTCCCTTGACTCTTTGGCATTGCACTGGTTTAACTCTTATTTGAAAGACAGAAAGCAAGCAGTCCTTTGGGACAGTCATTTATCCTCTCAATTCCCAGTCACTATCGAGGTCCCCCAAGGGTCCATCTTAGGTCCCTTTCTCGTCTCCATATTTATAAATAACCTGTCTACTTCACTCCCAACATCCTCATGCATTCAGTATGCAGATGACTCAACACTCATCTGTTCTGCTGTATCTCCTGCTGAAATTCATTCTTCCACCCAAAAAGTCTTTACAGCAGCAGAAAACTGGTTCCGACATATCTGTCTCCTCCTTAATCCCAAAAAAAACAAATTATTACTTTTTTCTCCAACCCTCAAATCTGCCCCCTCCTCCTTTTCTATTGTCTCTGACAATGGCACTATCATTACACCTGATTGTTCCACTAAACTACTAGGTTTTACAATAGATAATCAACTAAACTTTGATTCCCACATTGACCTAACCATCAAAGCTGTCAATAAAAAGATAGGTGCCCTCTATAGACTTAAGCCCTTTATTACACCAACTACCAGGGTGTCTCTAGCACAAACACATCTCATCTCTACATTATTGTATGCCTCTACATCCTTTATCAACCTATCAAAATCTAACCTTCAGAAACTTGCCACATCCTACCACAGCATTGTCAGGTTTGCCACAGGTTCCCAATTTCGTACCCATCATTGTGTTAACCTCAAAAAACTTGGCTGGCTTGAACTTCAAAATCTTATTCTTCTACATCAATTAGTTACCACCCATAAAATTCTCCATTACCCTACTAATACACCCATACTTAACAACCTTGTTACCCCTTACAGGAATTTTACTTCCCTCTGCTCAGCTAACAAACTGCTAGTAGCTACTCTCAAATCACACAATAAATCTGGTGACTCCTTGTTCACAAGTGTTGTTGGCTCATACTGGAATAAACTTCCCACGGAACTGACTACTTTAGGCTCATCACAACTTTTCAAGAAACAATTAAAGAACTGCTTCAAATCACACTAGCTTTGCCCTTGCTCAAATCCTGACTGACTACAGCATCCAACGTTTATTATAGTTCTCTCTATTACCTGTTGTTATACATCCATCTCTTCTACTTGTCTCTCTCACTAGTACTCTCCTCCTCTGTAGCTCACCTAGCATCCACTTGGATATCTACTATTCCTATAATACCACTTTCTCTTTACACTAGATATATTACTGCAACCTGTCATCTCATCTATTATTTAAATCATCTCATCTATTATTTAAACCTGTATGTTGCTTTCTGCTGAGCAAATGTGGTTCTTATAACTATTGCCTGGCACAAATGTTTATCATAATTGTTAATTCTGTAAATATTGTACAAACTCTATTGTTTGTTATTATTTTTTCATTTACAATTCCTGCTTTTCCAAAGAATATGGGATTAGCGATCCTAGCTATATTTTATATCTGTTAAATTGCTGCTGTACTGTCACTATGCTACACTAGAATAATTTTTTTTTTTTTTTTTTTTTTAGATTTTTTTATATTTGTCTCTTACTGTGCTGTTTTTTCTTATGTTTATTAACTAGTATATATAGTGGAGCTTTTCTCCTCGAGCCTCTGCTGAAAATGGACATATATCCAGCCAGACTAGCCCGGTCAACAAATGTAAAATAAATAAATAAAATAATTACCCATGAAAAGGCAAAGGCTTGAGAGGATACATGTATCAATGCGGGAGTAATGTGACAATAGCAAAGGGAAAAAAGGAAAAAAGCTTGTGAATCTAATATAAGGCATTAAACTACATATTCTTAAGAAGATGACTGAAAGAGATCATTGGTGTCATATCATAGTTGTCTGCAATACAAAAATCAGGAATTAAGAAGACTTGTGCATGCATGACGATTCAAATGTGTAATCAATGCCTAGTCAGCAAAAAAAAAAAAAAAAAAGCTATGAGAATTGGCAGTTATCAATTTTAGAATTCAGGAATGGAATTTGGAAACACTCCATTGCAAGATATCAGTTTGCTTCAAACAAAATTGTTAAAGGTCAGAAGGTTGTCAAGCAAGTTTTTTTCTTTTAGTACTTTAACAATGCCAGAAATTCATTACAAGTAAAGGAAATGATGGTAGGAAGCCATCTGTGACAGAAATGTTACTGCAACAAATCGGCAGTAGAACTGGTATATTTACAAGCTGGTGCCAGAGACGGAGTATAAAGTGCAGCCTGAAGACAAAGTAGTTAGTCAAACAGCTGAACTATGGTCTTGGGTAATTCAAGGAAAAGAATTATTTGTAAAACTAAAACTAATTTGTCAAAGCTTATTGAAGACAAATTAGTTTTAGTTCCAAAACAAAATATCAAATGAACAGACTAAATGGTCTTATCAAATATTCCAGCAAAGCATTGCCAAAAACTGATAGATGGACAGCTTGAGAGCTGATCATGATTCGAATCTCAAATTATGAAACTTTAATTCAAAAAATGAAATAATCAAAACCAAAAGAAAATACATCACTTTTTTTGCAGGTGGGCAAGGCCACCACATTCTCTCCTACATATACACACACACACATATATATATATATATATATATATATATATATATATATATATATATATATATTCACATGCATACACCAACTCAGAGATCACATACACATAGCTAGACAGAAAGGACACATCAGTGTCACAAGTCCTATATTGTAACACTAGTAATATTGTCACTAACTTATTCATCTGCTATATTCACGTCCTGAAATCAGACAAGGTAAAACACTACTGAGATGATATGGACCTTCAAAATATAGTTTTATATTCCTGTACCGACTTTATGGTTTGCTCTTTATACATAAACTATATTGTCGTACCCAATGTTTTAACAGTTTAGTAAAAGGAATTTAACTTGGGGCAATGCCTGTGTGACATGGCAGATATAAGGTGCAGTAGCTGACATGGATGTTACAGTTTTGTCAGCAATATACAGTTTTGCAGGTTTGTCCGCAAGAGCACATTGCATAATGTTGCTCAAATACTTGCTTGTTGTGCAGGCTTGGACTTGAACAGTTTCATATAGACTGCGAATGCTGTGTCACAATAATTGCACAGGTAATGACATTCTATAGTGCCAGGACTGTGACATACTTGTTGAGGTGATATGACCAATGGTTTTTGCAGTCCCATATTCTGTATGTGCACTGAGCTCCTCAGGCATGTTTTTAAAACTGTTATTACACCTGTATTAATGTAACACGAGTTCAAGGCATCTCTCACTCAAAGCACTCAAATCAAATCTCTAATCCATTATACAAGTCATTGGTAAGAGTGACAAATGAACATAACATGGTCTTTCTTAGTGTGACTTTAGTGGATTTATCCCTATTAAATTGTGTCCATCATAGTAAAGGGATAAATTGTGTTATAACTCCTGGCTATTTTAAAAGGCTGAAGAAACTAATTTTTTTCAATATTTTGCACAGATTTATAGGAGGCAAACTCTGCTTGACATTTAGACCTGTAAATAATTCATCATTATTAAGGAATGATCTATGTCTAACTTTGGACAAAGATTGTCATAAAATAGGAATAGATGTCTATTATATAAGGCAGCTATAAGTAAAGCAATAAAAAGAGACATTATTTCTCAATCTGTTCCATGGCAGAGGAACAGACTAATCTACAATTTAGGAATGTTGAAACTTAATCACCTTTAAAAACCTAAATGACTACATGATGAATAATAAATTTATATCTGTATTAATGGAAACTGCCTTTTTAATAGGTCCTAAGACCTTACTGCAATAGTGACCTAACGTATGAACTTATAATGATAGTTTTACTAGCCGAGTTGCATATAATATCTGGAAGTAATTGGTCTGTGAGCACCATATTTGATCAGAATGTATCTTTGTCAACTTGATACTTTTCAGTACTCTGGTTGTGTACTGTTTGCAGCATAGAATTTTGAGCTGTGGCATAAAATGTCTGTGCAACACCGAACCATCCATCATGTACAACACTTTAAGTCTTGGCAGCAACCTGGCATACTTCTGCAGTTTAAGTGCATTTGAACAGAACCCAGCACATCTTTTTGGAGTGCTAACTCCATTTATTTGGCTATTCTGACTTCAGTTTAATCATTATTTTCATTAAAGACTGATATTCATATTCAGAATTCAGGAACGACAATTGCCCTTTCAGGAGAATCACGCTAACCAAGCATTTGTCGATTCTGAATATGTCACTGCTAAGCATAACTGAGTAGAAGACAGCTACTTGTCAAAATGTCAGGAAAAGCCTTTTTATCAGTGGTCTAGAAAATGACAGCTGTCATGTACATGAGAGCTGTTATGAAATGGTGGTGTGCATTCTCAAAATGCTAAAAATTGTCACAGACCTGTATTCAGAAAGTACAGTGCGCATAACTTAATTGCTTTTCACTGTTATGCTAGTTTTCTGCCTATTAGTCTTCCAAACTCTTCTCTTAAACAAAATATCGAAAATGTTCCTCTCCTACTTAAAATATAATTCCATGCTTTGACTATGAAATCTCATTTGAAAACAAAGTAAGAATTTTGTCACTGTTTGAAAAATCTCATTTACTGTATTTGAGAATCTGTGATAATAGATTGTAACCTTGGAGCCAAACTATCTAAACTGACTAAATAAGAGGTATTGGCCACAATACAGGCATAAGTATAGCCCAGGAGATTTTAACAGTTTTTATTTAGCACTTGAGGCAAATCTTTTCTTTTTGTACGATACTAACAACTTAGGTGGCAGAAAAAAATAAAGTCCTACCGATAATTGTAAATTAACACAGAATTGCACAGCGTTACTATAATAGTTCATTGGACCATGCCCCAATAATATTCATAATTTAGGACGACAATCGCTATAAATTTCTATGTTGTATTTTTAGGCAGAAATATGCTGAAAGCATAAATGACATTCTATTGTCCCTTTGTCATATCATGGTTCTATTTTGATTAATGAAAACAGATCAGCATTTTGAAGAAGCATGGAGTAAAGCAACTTCCAGAAGAGGAGGGAGTGGAAAGTCTTTGATGAATTGGGTCAACTAAGAAAAGTTATCACATATCCCAAACAGCAAGAAAGTAAAACTTGTCATACAACATGTGTATTAGAACTGAGAACAACATTAGTATCAGAGCATTTTTGCAGGTATCAAGCCCCTGGGAACCTCCAAGTAAGGGGCTTTGCTCTAGCACATCCCTTAGTTATATATACTAACTTTGCAGTCACATGAACTTTGAGAATAGTGAAATAACTTGTAAGGTTGTAAAACTGGCCCACAGAACTGTAATCTTGCATTTCAGGATTTTTATAGTGAGACAGTTATGAACAGGAGGAACTGTACTCTACCAGTTACTGTCATCAAATGGTAGATATTCCAGAAAAGAAAAATATATACAAGAAGGCTGAGTCATATTCCTCAAAGCAAAAGAGAAAATTACTGAACATTAAAATGGGTAAGCTTAGGCAGAAACTTCTTAATAAAAGCCAAGCCACAGAAAAGGTAGAGATCTACTGTCTGGGGTGAGCCTCTTTCAAACCATAGGGAACCCCCTGAGCATCTACTAGATTTCAGAAAAACACTTTGGGTCTCTTGATAAACCCCGCCCCCACCTCTATAAGGCAGAAAGATTTGAAATAACCATGAAATGCTTACTATGGTAACCTTCTACTTATGATATACAAATGAATATGTATATGTGTTGTTCTATATTTAGCCTGATCACACAAAACAATACATATGGCTCAAGTTTTACACAGCTTCTTCAAACCTGCACCCCTTTCCTAAATCAGCCAAGGTTTCCACAGGGAAGCTGATCTACTTATTTGAGAGACATTAGTCTAGACTAACTGCATGAGCTACGTAAAAAGCACTAGCATGTTTTGTTGTATTCTAAAGCCAGCATAACCTTCTAGTACTCCAACATTAAATATGAATAAACAAAATGCTTATTTTAACTATAACCAAATAAAGCTTATTTCATTTCTAATGTGTATAGATATAGGATGTGCCAAGAAGACTACAGCCTAAACCTTAGATCAGTATCAGCTAGGAGTTGATTTCCTTTTATTAGTTCTTTCCTTCAGTCTTTATTTCTTACATTCTACTGTTAATATCTAATCCACAATTGATAACGGAGAAGAAACTGGTGGGCAGTGCAAGTAAATATGATCACAGAGGTAGAAGGGGAAACTAAATGTGGGCAGCACAGAAGAGAAGATGCAAAAGGGCATTCAGGCTAATCTCTCCTTTAAATATAAATGCAAAATTCTTTGTAAAATACCTAGTTGTAAGAAATGAAAAAAATATTCCAAGATTTATTCAAAATGGCAGGAAGGTTTTGTCCAGGCTAGACTGTGCACAGCTGGTAGCTTTTGCTGGTGTTCATGGAAAGGAAGACTTGTCTTATTTGACTTGAAAAAGCCATTCCATTTATTGGAATGGGTAACCACAGTAACAATCCTTGAGTGGTGGGGAGTGGTGAAACATTTATAAGATGGGTAGGAGCTAGAAAATTTAGGAAGGTGGATACACCATCCTTCTATGTGTTTGTAGTGGAGTGCATCTAATGTCAGAGAATATAGACATCCTGATGGAAATAAATGGAAACTTTTGAGAGATGTTATGAGTGGTTTGCCATGAATACAAGTACAACAAAATAAGAAATAGAACAAAATAAGAATAAGGATTGGGCAAAGCTGTACTACAGTAATGTTTGCAGTTGTATAAATACAGTCACAACAGTAAAGCAATCTGTTTGCTAACAGACTCATCCGCCTTAAAGGGTACCACTCTCTTGTAATCATAATTCGGCACTGACACTCTGGAATCTCCCAGTAAAGGCACACGTATGTTGAGCCAACAAAATATCCTTCTCACTTTAGTACTTCAGAATTAAATCATTATATTTCTACTATGTAAACAAAATCACTAAATGATGCTAAAATACATTTTCTCAGTAATCACTAAATATTTCCACTGCTGCTGTAATAATTTTCCATTTACAAATGAGAGCTTTATATTATTCACTAAAGCGACCGTGCTATGCCCATATCAGTAAAATATACATTTCTTGAAGTGAACTCAATAATGTTGATTTGTATATTATTTTGAAATGTTTCATACTGATTTGCAATATTTCTATTTTTCTTAATTTAAAAAATGTGCAGTTTCCCAAGTCATTTGCACCTAGCTCAAGTAATCACAAGTTAATATATGACAGCGTTAAACTGTTTCTTATGTATGCAAATTAGGTCTCTCTAGTTTTATCTCTAAAAATTGCAGTAATATACAAACTCGTACAGCCATTTATGGGTGTAATTGGTTCTGGGCTGCTTATGAATGTGGCCTTGACTTGACAACACTTTGGACAGAGGCTGAGTCCACAGCAGTCCTCAGCATGCTGTGAGAAAGCATGGAAAACCTCAGATATGCATGAAAATGAATATATTTAGAAACAAATGAAATGGTCATATGCATGACAGTTTGCACAACCATGAAGTATAATCCCTGCCCATCTAACTTCACATGGCATACCTTCTCATCTCAAGCAATTCAACATTTAAAAAAATTGGTACTTACACATATAAGAATATGTATTTCTGCAACCCCCTCCCAAAAAAAATCAAATGAAATAATAATGTTTGTCTACTGCATGAATAAATGGCATTCAGGTGTAAAACTCCAAAAAAGGTAGCTAAGGCCATGCCTAGCAATTGTAAGTAATATAAATAAAACGAGGATTTCATACCATACTTGATCTGCCATATAAACGAAATATGAATGTATTCCTTAAAAAACATGGCTGTAACAAAGCATTTCTGCTAAACTAAACTTACCAATAATAATAATATTTGATCTAATGCTCTTTCTGTATATTTGGTTAGGGTGATGTCACAACCCAGAGAGAGTGGTTCTAAACCTGTGACCCACAGCCCTGCTCATACTTTATTTATTCTGGTACTGTTTTTTCTAGTGATGGCAGCACCTGCCATGGAAGGGCACTGTGCTCTGAGCTAGTTGAATATGGAGACTACCTTCTTAGCAAGTTGTACCTGGATAAGATCCAGGTGTGTATCTGTGATTCAGAATGGAAAAGATAGACATCTGGCATGGGTTGGGAAAGGACATGTCACCCCTGACAGGGATCATCCATTCTGGCCAACAGTGCTGCCACATGTACGAATACCTACAGAAGGGTAGGCCCATCCAGATGGCTGAGTGGGTTGATCAGATAACAGCAAGAAGGACAGAGTTTGAGTAAATATTTTTTATTTTATTTATTTTGTCATATTAAACATAGGTTTAAAAAATAAACTATAAGAAAGTTGTATAACTGAAAGTAGATCCTTGAACTATGACTAACTGTAAATATGTTTCTATAATATAATGCAAAAGGAAAGCATAAACATATCTTTACGCAAAACTGCATCTGTATACAAATATATGAAATGTTTATGTGGTGGCATAATTTGTGTAAATACTATATTTGTGAATCCACAGATATACATCTGCATGAGTACACTTACAACTACTTGTTCGTATATTTATAAAGACAGCAAAAACACATTTACACATAATTTCATTTAGTATTAGATTACCTTGGGTAGTAGTAAAATTACCTGCATATAGTTTTTGTAAAGAAAGTATCTTGTTTGTGTAGGCCAAAAATATTAGCATAATAATGGTATAAGACAGTCATTTCTTCTACAGTATTAACAACACGTACAAGATGGCAGAACTCTGTCAGGCACCACCTCCTGGTCAGCGTGGAAATTGGATGAGGTGGGGTGTTGATTACAGTGTCAAGTGAATGCCCAACATGTACTTTAGAGAAATGACCAGTTGTATGAATTTTGTATATATTTTAAACCACCCCCTTTTATGTATTGAATTTTTAGGAAGAAAACTATTAAAGCTCACACTTTTGTACAGTTAAGGAACTGAAAACTGCCTTGAATTGCTTCATTTTGCTGTGTGTGAACACCTGTCTGAGCATAATTCACCGACTGCTGCATGTAAGTGTAGTATTTTAAAACATCATTCCACCAAAAGTTTAACAATTTGTTTAAAGCTTGCAGTAAAAGGAAGATTTGCACAGAATGAAAATTATTCAGATATTAATAAATATTTCAATTACTGTTCATTTGTTAGTTTATCAATGAAAACCATGTGGCAGTACTATGTATAAAACCTGTTAGAAATAATATGGGACTTTATAAAAAGCTCTATGTACATACTCTTTCTCTGACACCCACATATTGTATTTCAGGGTCCCGTGGTAGCCAGAGCCTATCCCAGCACTCAGTAGACTGACAGCAAGGAAATTAATCCTACATATGATTCCGGTTTGACACAGAGTGCAAATACACATCTACTCATGCACAGAACACAACAGCAAAGGGCAGTTGGGTGGATCACAAAATCACTTGCAGTATATCTTTGTGATGTGTGAGAAAATGGAATCATGAGAAAAAGACCAAAGAGAGACAAGGATGGTATGCAGACTTTGTAGAAAAGTGAGTCCAGCTTGTCACCACAAAGCAGAAGCAAACTAACTTACAGCAGCATTATTAACCATTGCACTATGTACTTCCCATGTAGTTGACTTATTTATTGCATACACATACACATCTCTCTCTCTCTCTATATATATATATATATATATATATATATATATATATATATATATATGGATTCACTTTAAAAGCTGGAAATACTGAAATATCAAAATTCAGTATTTCGAGCCCGTAAAGTGGAATTCTGAAAAGAACGAAAACTCAGACGCGCAAAATTCAAAATCCGCATACCAGAGATTTTTAATTAGCACTTCTGCTGTACACAAACACACACCTTCCTCTCCACACACAAACACAAGCTCTGTCCTACATAAAAGTAGGGGGGGCGAGCCCCCCTGCACACCCCAACCCCCCCCCCCGCTTAAAAATTCTAACTCCAAGGTCGCACTGCATACAAAAACACACAAAACACCACCACACAAGCTGCATTCTCCTCACACATGCACATCACAGCAACAAAGCACCCTAACACACACCACAGCCCCTACTCAAAACCCTTAAGACATAAACACTTACTTGAATCCATAACCACAGCAAAACACCAGAAGCACTAATTCAAAATCTCCGGTATGCGAGGTTTTACATTTCACGCTTCTGAGTTTTCGTTCTTTTCAGATTCCACTTTATGGGTGCAAAATACTGAATTTCAATATTTCAGTATTTCGAGCTTCTAAAGTTAATATATATATATATATATATATATATATATATATATATATATATATATAGATATAGATATATGTATATATAATAGAGAGAGAGAGAAAGATGAAGATGTATATATTGTTAACCAGGGTGGAACACTGATCAATATCGACCAATTTCAGTTTCAACCAGAGTCTTACATATTGAATTAAAATAAATAAATTTATCAAAAGCAGTATTGCTACACTGGTATGTTAAATGATGGATCATAAGCCTTTTACTTTCATAACATCTGTCATCTATACACTTAGATAACAGGACATCACTAACTTAAAGCCTTCTATTATCAACTTTCAACAGTAACCTTCACCACACCAATTACTGTGCCACTATATTTTATAGACAATCATTTTTAACATTGTACATTATGACCAGATCTCTGGTCATAACCAACTTGTGTGGGTTACCCAAGCTAATGCTTTCCAGCCTTGTCCCAGGTCACATAATTACATGTCTCAGGTGAACAACAACGTAATATTAGAGACTTGACAGCTGAACAACAAGTTAAAAAAGAACAATAGTAAAAAAAATTACAATAAGAAAAGAGCAGTCCATGTTACTGCAATAAATTGTAGCAGTGATGCATAAGCATTTCAATACCATGCAGAAAAAAGAGCGGTCATTAAAAGTAAACATTTGTAACAACTTGATTTTAGAATGAAAGTTTAATGAAGGTGTTTTAAAGTGGGAGATTATTAAAGGATAGATTCATGTCAAAGAAATTATTTGTACTGTGTAGGAAAAGTTGGTGTAATCGAAAATATTACCATTAGTCAAATCTTTGTGAATATGGGATTACTCACAGGTTGAGATAGAGAATAAATCGTTCGGATTATAAAGCTCCTGAGTAAAGCTTGAAAGGTGAATTTCTTGAATCCATTTCAAGATCATCAAACAAATAGTTATGAAACGTGCAAAGCTTTAGGTGCCCCAATGTAGAGCCAGTTTAAAAATGTGGCAGTGAAACATGTCATACTCATGTAAAGTTGTTGTTCAGCTTGAGGTGTGCTCCATATGCCTTTCAGCCTGAGAGTAATCGCTGACCCCTCCTTTTGTAACTACTGCTTAACTACTAATAGTACCCTTACATCGTTAGAGTATGAAGTTACCCAAGCTAATCTTGTCCAAACATCTTATTTGTTGAGTTCCTTCAGCCTTGTACCTTATTACAATGCTAGGTTCTACACTGCTTTAGGTTTTTAAATTGTTCTCTTTTTTTTTCCTCATTCCTGTGAAGTTCCATGGCAATCTTTTTAATCTTGCAAGCAAACTCAATTATGTTCTAAGTGATTTATCTTGTTCACAGTAGATAGCTGTAGGTTAATACTTCACTTGTTTTTGAGCATTACCAGGTTATGTTTGTCTGAATTACAGATAGAACTGGACTGAAAGTTCCAGAGAGCTACAGATTTGTATCTTTCAAGCACTGATCCTGTATCTGAATATCCTTTGTGGTGACTAACAATGTGATCTGTAATTGTTTCATGATGATAAATAGGAAAGGTCTCTAATCTCAAAGAAGCATATTGAAAATAGGCTGGGCAAACCCCTAGAGGTTTGACTCCATGAAGATAAAGATCGAGTCCGGAGAGGATCAAGCTTGCCTGCAGTTGCTCTGATCTATGCGAACTGTAGAATTCAGTTCTGCATTGGTCAGGCTTACTTTGCATCATTTGAAATGGGTATGAGCAAGGAGAATCATCCTTAAGAAAATGCAAATTTTAAAATATTTACATTCTCCCAAGAGCTCGATACCATTTTCTTACTTTTCTTTTTAGATTCTTGTCGTTTAGCTCAGTGTATTAAGAAAAAGATGCTTTCCTTTCAGTATTTTTCATGTCTCCTGTCTTTGAGGTGTAGTCCTTTTTTCCCTTCATCTTTACGGGTTTAGTTAGCAACCCAGAAGTACATGACGACTTTGGATAATTGTGTCACACATGTATAATTCCCATGATGCTCAGTAACAGCCAATACTTAACTGCCATGAAAGCGGATTTGATCTTTAGTAAGTTAACTTCTACTTTACATCTGTTTTACCTACCTAATTACTTAGAAAAGGGTGAGCATGCACTGAAAACATGGTTGACTCATTTCACATCTCAAAACTCCCCTTATAAACAAGTCACAGACATAGCTGAATCAACATGGTTAGTAAAAAAGTAAGCTAGTAAAAAATAGTGCATAGTTCGTGATTTTATGGTTTGGTTGGTTGTTGAAGGTGGTGCACTGTACAGATGCTCAGGAACCGTCATTTTAACATGCTTCAGGGGTATAGTCAGGCATTTCAAAACTGTACACCAAGTTCCCATACTGCATACCCTTGTCTGAACCAAAGCACATCCAAAGTCATGATGCACTAATTCTTAAAATATGAAGAACCAGTTTCACTTCAGTGTCTTGTTTGATAATATTCACACAAACAGTCAAGCACTAAGACAGTTTAGAATAACTTGTCACCCTGTGTAAAATGTTTTTATATGTGAGAAGAAACTACCTGGAAAAAGTCATGCAGACAATGGCAGACTATACAAGCTTCACTCAGGCAATAACTGAGACCAGAAATTAATCTGAATAATTAAGATGTAACATGCACTATTCAAAGCATAATCAATTTTGTAAAAGCTATGGTCCAGCAAAAATGTGCATTGCTTGATGTCAAATGTTGGTATGTTAAATGTAGTTTGGAATTAAATTGAAGCAAAGTAATGGCACTGTAGTGGAGTAAACTGGTTTGAAAAATGAAATATGCCCACTAGATCATGTTCTTTCATTTTTTTATACTCGGTACACAAAAGCAATAGATATTGCTGCAAAAATGTGTTTTAAAATAAACTAATTCTAAAAGGAAAGGTAGCATGAACTTTAGTAAAGAAAAGTTAATTATACTGGTTTCCCAAACACATTCAAAAGCACTAGAAAACATTTTATTTGGCTATTACATATTGCTATCAGATGCACTGCTATTAACCATTTGTATGCATAAACAGCTGGGCTTGGGTTACATCCGATTCAGTGTTTTTGTGGCACTTGTTATAATGCTTATGAAAGCAGTACAGTTTTATTTGCTTTTGACATGAATAATTCCTATATGCCATGACATTGTTTTGAGCTGACATCTTTACCAGTTATCATCAGCAAGATATAAATGTACATGGAGTGAAAAAAATGGAGATTTTCTTTAGATTTACTGTACTTGAACTCTTGACCATTGATAGAAGGATGTTATACAAAGCTGGGAGAGACCGCATTTATACTTGAGCATGATATACCTTGCAGCACTAAGACATAGAAGAAACACTGTACCAAATGGGGGACATTTCCTATTTGATCAAAAGGACTTTTGTCAGGTAAGACAAATTATTAAAATTGCTTTCTTTGCCCAGCAGAGTGCAATCTCAGAGTTAGTATTTTTTAGGCCAGGGAGTATAATTGCATGGTCAGCATGCTCCTCTAAAAAATGAGTAAGTACCACTTGAAACTTCTCTTTTTGAAATGTGTGCAACTCCATCAAGTATATGTAGTCATGTTAAATAGTTAAGCATTCCTGCTGCCTGTATTTGGCTATTACTTCTCATTTTGGCGGTATTAAAACAGTACTTATGAAAGCATAAAGGCCGTAATGCAGTGGGTTGCTTCCTCATGGTCATCTTTTTTCTGCAACAAAACTTTATTATTTAAAAAAAAAACAGGAAATGAAAAGTAAAAATTGAAGAGCTCCCACATAAACATGCAAGTGTTGTACCAAATGGTATCTACAGTCGTGAAATAAAGCAAAATATTACTATTAGTCAATAGAGAAAAACACCTGTGAAAGAATCAATAGTGTAATGCTATATATGGTTTCCCCATGATCCATTTTTGTTTTCTTACAGTAAAAGGTTTCTTTAGTATTAAAGCTATCAGCAAATCAATAACAAGTGAATTCCTACAAACCCATGGAAACACTGCATCAAATGATGTCTGCAGATATGCAAAATAGTTCTCTTATCTATGCTTCAGTATTAATTTTTACCACTAATAGCAGGGAAGAGCAGAAAATAATGTGTTATTGCTTCTGTTATAATTTTTGTAGGCAAATGTTTGCACTGTAATGAATATAGCTTCCCGATGTATTTTACTGCCCCCATTTCAATACTTTGTACAGTGGATGACTGCAGTATTTGGTAATTTAAAGACTGGAATCACGTTACAGTCAATATTACATTATCTTAATGCTTCATGAAAATAATCATCAAAAAGAAACAACATATATTTTCCCTTGGTAAAATATTACATTGTCTTTATTAGTGCCCCTATCCATGGTTGGATTAATACAACCTCCAAATGTATTTTGTGCATTCAAATAGATATAGAATTCTACTGCTGAAATGTCAGCATGCTGGACAGTGTTCCACAGAACTTTTTTAGACTTTTATCCAGTTTTTTCACTTTATAAAAATAAATAAAAGGAAATATGTGTGCGCCCTTGGAGAGTTGAAATAATACAGCCTCCAGATGCAGTAGTTTGCATGTATGAATGAATATAACATTTGCTACACAAAAACCTGCATCTCAAGACAATGAAGATTTTCCACATTACTGTAATTCTTGCTCATATGGATTCTGCTTTAACTTTTAGTTTAGGCTTCTTTTGCATTTGTTACCTCACTGGAATACCTCTAGTTGCATCTCTTAACCATCCCTGATTTTAGCTCAAAGTTTAACTTTGTCCCTTCCAAACCCTTGATTTTGGATGAAAAGGTGTTGGATTGCATTTGGCAAATAATGGCAATAATTAAAGTTTACAGATTTCTTTAACTTCAGAAAATGCATGTTAATTGACATTCTCTTGTTCTAGCAAGCCACATTTCCCATTTTGTGCACAACTTGGTATAACTCTGCTGGTCCATCCATGTCTGCATTGTAAACTTTGTGTCAACCATACAGTTGGGAAGGTGTAATAACTGGCTTATTGCAAATCAGTATGGGGCCCTACAGTAGGTCAGCAGATGACAGGTCCTACTGATCAAAGCCTTCAAACACATGCAAGCTCTTTGGCTATCTGATGCAGAGTATGACCTCTGTCCATAACTGGTTTCCACAGGAGAGCAATTAACAGGGATCCAGGGGAAATGAAAAAATATGGCCAGCAAGAATCGTTTGCATGAGAAACATCCAATAGAAAATGAAATGAATACTATCAAGTCCAAAAGAAGCAGTTCAGTGAAAATGTTGGGCAGATGAAATGGACAAAAAATAAGCCTAGTAAAAAATTCTAAGCAAATAGTCTAACATGTTAAAATATCAAAAGCAATTTATTTGAGTCTAAAGTGCAAGAAAAAAAAAACATTCTGTGATAAAATTATGTGATGATTAAACGTATTTAAACTTTTAACAGGTATATACTATGAATTTGTAATATGTTCTGTGTTTTTAAGAACTGACCAATCCCATAATGCACTGAGTCTGGTGTACCAGCTGTACAGCTGGAGATGTGAGATGAAGCTGTTAACTGCTTTTGTGCCATACTGTAAGTAAATCTGCAGTTTTACCTCAAATAATGTGTCATCTGATGACATTCATAGCAACTCTGAGCAAGATGACTGGTTTCCAAACCAAGATTTTTTTTGCATAAAGTGACCAAGAATAGTATTCAGACCAGAAAAACCATAACAAACAGTTAAATAGATACTACAGGGCTAACAGCATGTTTTTTTACTGAAAATAGCTGTTTTATCTGTCAGTAGCAGTGGTAATGTTTCAACTCAAGATGAGAAATGTGTTGAAGAGACACAAACGTTTATGTAAGGGATGATGTATTAGAGTTTGATCCAAATAAGTAAACACATGATGTGAGATTAGAGACGGTGCTCTGAGGCATTAAAAACCCAGGTTTCAACTGAATAAAGACAAATGCTGTTTTGCAAAATCTGGGATTTGTAGTTTCTATGACAGCAAAAAGAGCTAGCCTCATCAAACCACATGAAAGCAACATCAGAACACTAACAGAGCTAAGAAGTCCAACCTGTGTAACTGAACTTCATAAGGCTCTTGGTTTGACAAATTTCTTAGCAAATTAGTATCATATCTATCTACAGTGCTACATCCACTGACTGTTTTATTAAAGAAAGATGTATCCTGATCAAGGTATAAAGTTCAAGCTCAATTTTCAGCAAAGTTATGCTGATGCCTGTTTCAGTGATGATGACTTTCAGTTCAACATGCTGATGCTAATAGCGAAGATCTAGGTGCTGATATACTCTAGATGGATGAACATGTGTTAAAATGTATTACTTAATGTTCCAGAATAACTGATGCTGAACAGTGATAGTCACAAATATAAAGGAGTACATTGTGAGTGTGTGGGCTTGTCAGAAGTTCCCCAGACACCTACTAGGGCTACTCTGAAGACAGCAATATTCCATGTACCAATCATTCCTAGTCACTGAATCATTGCCAGATTCATTCAATGTTTACCAGATATGGCCAACCCATTGACATAACTACAGGCATCATCATCCTCCTTGTTCCCATTTCTACATGGGGTCAGGGTGTCATATCAGTTGACACCTGATTTCTTGATTCAAAGACATTCTTGTACTTTCTTTGACAGTCATGTCGCTGTCACAGATGATCTCACACACAGTCCACCTGTCTCTTAGTTGGATATCTTTGTCTCCTCCTGCCTTCTTCCTGTTTCTCTCAAATCATCTTTAATAAATCATCACCTGCTTTCTTGTACATATGTCTGAACCAAAGTAATCTGTTCTTGAGTTTTACTACAAATGGGGCTACTTTGGCTCCAGCTCTGATGTTCTCATTTATGAATCTGTTTCACATTGTACATCTTCATCTCCATCACTGTGTTTCCTCAGCTGCTGTGTCTTCACAGCCTAGGTTTCTGTGGTATACAGAAGTGCAGGTTATACACTGCTTTGTACACCTTACTACTTCACCTTCTTTAGTTTTCTTTGGTAATACACTACCTCTTAAGCTTTATGCCAGTTGGCTATAGCACCTGTGAATCTAGTTTTGAATTCTCATTCAGACGACTTTTCTCCTCAAAAGTAACTCCCGGATACTTGAAGATGTTGACCTGTTCCACAATTTTCCCTTCTATATCAGTCTTCAGCGTATACTTTTTTTGTTTATTTGCAAACATGATCACTTATCTCTGTTACCAGTTTCATTCCATATGACTTCCGTTTTGCATTTCAGTCCAATCTATATTCATGGATACTTACTAGGCCGTTACTCTGTGAGGATCTAAAGGAGCCTAGTGATTTACATTCCCAAGGTAGCTTTAGCCCTTATAGTTTGCATTCAAATAAGCCAGAGGTGAGCTGAACAAAGATATGTCACAGTCTGCTTGTAATGATCACATCATCTGCATATAGTAGTTTTATTGATATGTCACCTCTAACCAGTTTGCTAATACAGTCCTTCACCAATATGATCAGCAGTGGGCAAAGAGCTGAACCTTGATGCATCCTTAGTAAATCTAATTTGGAACATATTAAAATGATTGTACTCCATGTCAAGAGTCTTAATAGAAAATACCAGAACTTGACACTCTGCTGCAAATTGAAATCATTCATAGATTCATAGGTATGTATTAGGCTAATGGCCCTGGAACCCTTACAGGCCTAGCCCATAAAAGTGCCTTGGCATTGTGACGCCTGACATTAGTTCCCATTTCCTCTATCAAGTAGAGCCACTGGAGTGATCCCCAGGGTGAACTTTGTTTCCCATCCACTCAAGATTTCTCTTGAAGAGGGTCAGTGAGGTGCTCTGCTTGATATGTATGTGAAGTCTATTCCAGAGCATAGGAAGTCTCTGGGTTATGAACCTGTCCCTCCAGCATGTTCTGTTCATTGTGATAATGAGGTTGAGGTCTCTGGAGCGTGTGGTGTGGAGGGATTGAGATTTCTTTAGCTGTAGCATTTCTAACAGAGCTGGGTCAGACATGGCTTTGTAAGTCAAACAGAGATCGCCTCTTAGTAGACGATATGAGACAGAGAATAGCTGGAGTTTTTTTTGAGTCTGTCCATGTAGGACATGTGTTTAAGGCCTAGGATCCACTTCATGAGGTAGTTTTGTGGCCTTTCCAGCTGTTACATGTGTCTAGCGAGATACATGCCAAATGGGGTATTATACTCGATGATTGGCCTAATGAGGGAAGAGTAGAGAGAGAGATGATGACCACTTTCTTCCTGGATGGAAAACCCTTGGTAATGAGATGTGCCACATAGAAGGATCTTCTGACCACAGTGGCAATGTGGTGGTCAAAGGAGAGGTTGCTGTCAACCTGTGTCCCCAGATCTCTTATAACACCTTCAGTGGGCTCCCATTAATGTGGTAATTAGTTTTTCTCAAAGGGGATGATGCATTTTGTGGCATTAAGCTTAAAGCCATGGTTTCAACACCAGTCATTGGTCTCAGTGAGGCCTTTCTGTAGTATGTCTACAGCACTTGGGGAGTTAATAATGGCTCCCAGCTTCCAGTTGTTTGTGAACATGGTCAGCTAGAGTCCCTCTGTGTTGGCCTGGACTTCTGGGAAGTAGATGCAAAACAGGAGAGGATGCAGGACCGATCCCTGTGGGACTCCACTCGTGACTGGTTGGCAGTCTGATTTGGAGTCCACTACTTTCACACTGTAGGTTATATCTATGAGCCAATTTGCAACCCACCTAGTGATATAGGGGTTGATGCCTAGTTTGTTGAGTTTATCAATAATTGCTGAGTTGGGGAATGGTATCAAAGGCCTTGGCCAGATTGAGGTAGGCTGTATGAACTACCTTGCCCTCATCCACAGCTCTGGTGATTGACTGAAAGAAGTCAACAAGGTTGAGCAGGCATGATCTACCTTTCACAAAACTAAATTGCGTGAGATTTAGAGTTTGGAGATTCCCTATATCCTTGTTAATTAGGTCCATGCTGATGCGCTCCATAGCCTTACATATCCGACTCATCAGGCTAATGGGGCGATAATTCCCAGGGTCTGTAGATATAAATGTATAATTTATAGAGACAGGGTTTTACAGCAATGAAAGCACTCCCTATATTTCTGAGTATAGTGTCTTTCATATCTTAAGACCTACTGGCAATTGTGGGTGAGTATTAACGTTTGTTAAGGATATTATCACCTTACAACAGATTATTTTTTGAGACACCACATTCGATGTCCAAATCTACATAAATAAAACCAATTACCACTTCACAGCTAGTTACAGAAGAATGTCTGTCTCCTTCTTAGCATGGTAGCTATCTTAACATATTTGATGAAGTCACTATTAAACGCAAAATTTTTCTACTGGGGGACTTCAAGTATCTGTCAAAAAACTAGTTAACCTACATTGCTAAGGGTTGGCAGGCCTAGTACTTCCTTGATATAAATGCTAACTCTCCTTTACAAATAATTAACCATCCTATTAGCGGCCCCAGTATCCTTTATCTAATCCATACAGATATGGCCATTTTTTGGACAGCTCCATATGTATTACCCTGCCTTGCTAAATCATAACATAAATTAGTGACATTTTTCTTTAGAATTGGTGGTACTTCCCCATGTTTAGGGACTTCTCAAAAGCAAACCTTCTTCAGTACCTTAATGACATAAATAATTTATATTGTAATCCTCCTCAGATTGATTACATTGCTAAAGTTGCTGTCTGTAACTCTTTTAC
Source organism: Protopterus annectens (assembly GCF_019279795.1). Classification (NCBI taxonomy): domain Eukaryota; kingdom Metazoa; phylum Chordata; order Ceratodontiformes; family Protopteridae; genus Protopterus; species Protopterus annectens. The sequence goes on along the minus strand of NC_056750.1, from coordinate 445,778,375 downwards.
TCTTACTTAAATAACTGTATTGCTAAGGCAGTCTCTGTGCATACCAGCTATGAGAAATTTGGAAACAAAACCCCGTGGTGGAATACCTGTGCACACAAAATATATAACAATAATGCTAATAATTAGTCCCATTCTACCTACTTTAAAAGCACTCTTAACACATTCCCTCCTGTGAGGCACTGTTGAGTTTGTACTCTAACTTCCAAAGGGTGTGGCATAAGCCTCATTAAAAAAAGGGTCTATATTAGAACACTGAAGTTTGAAAACTTCGAATGTTCTAATATCAAACCCTATTACAGGAAAGTTGAAAATATCGAAGCAACAGAAAACTGATTTTTTTCCTAGGGAAAGAATTCGGTTGTCCGTTTCTGTTGCTTCGGTATTTTCAGCGCTGTAGTGGAAAGTTACAGGTCGGGTTCAGGTAAGTGTGTGATTGAGTGTGGGATAGGTTAGTTAGGGTGTGGGTTAAGTATGTATGCAATTGTGTGGACATGAGGGTTAGGGTGGGTTAGGTGAGTTAGGGTTGGGGCGCGGGTTAGGTATGTGTGTGATTGTGTGGACATGATGGTTAGGGCGAGGTAGGTGAGTTAGGGTTAGGGAGCGGGTCAGGTAAGTGTGTGATTGTGTGGACATGAGGGTTAGGGTGGGGTAGGTGAGTTAGGATTAGGGCTCGGCTCAGGTAAGTGTGTGATAGTGATGGATCTTAGGGTTGGGGTTTGGGTTAAGGTAAGTGGATAGTCAGTGGTGTGTGTATAGTTTAGTGTAGGGTTAGGTGTAAGACTTTAGGTGTATGTGTGTGGATTGCTGTTTGTTTGGTGTGCTTGTGTTGTGTGTGTGTGTTTTGGAACAACAAATTTTTTCCTAGGAAAAAAAATTTCTGTTCTGTATGTTCGATGTTTTTAGCTTTTGTGTAATAGGGTTCGATATTAGAACATTCGAAGTTTTGAAACTTCGATGTTCTAATATAGACCCAAAAAAAATAGTTACCACCTCACAGTTCAAATGTTCATATCAATAGGACCATAAATGTTACTAGAAAACTGTTAATGGAAAACTATTCAGCACAAAGTAATATTCCCAGTGGTTGCATTCATCTGATTATAGGTCTGAAAATGGATTTCATAAGCCACAATACATTAAATATTAATTTTGCAATGTTTTATAAACAGCTTACAATATTCAGTAACCATTCAAGCAGCACACACATTGCCAGCAGCATTTTCTTCATACAGCTGTGAGCTTTCATATGAGGCTAAGCAGTTCTATTTGTACCACTTTATTATTTAGAAAAATATCAAAATGATTCAAGTACAGATATAGTATACAAATAATATTTAATATCTCTCTAGCTACACTAGCTAGAGGTCAAATATTAATACACTTGTGCTTGCTATCGTGAAAGCTTTAAAATGCAGTATTCTAATATTGTAGTATTTACCACTGTTTGGAATTAATGCAAATATAAACCAGCAATGTTTGCTGCCTAGAGACACAACTAGTATGGACCTGCAGAAATGCCAGTGTCACTAGACTGTAACAAGTTAAGCAAACCAGTATAGAGCTTAAAGGAACCATTAGGAAACTCAAAGCTGTGTATGAACTTAAAATCACTACTAAAGCCAAATATTACGTAACTACAAATCTTTCTCCAACAATGTTAGTAAGTTAAGTTTCTCAACAATGTTTAGAGCTAGATCACAATAATACCGCACAAACTGACCCAAAGGAAATTGCTAATATCCTAGCTGACAAATTGACTGCAAATTTCACTTGACATGCAGTTTTAGCTGTTCCACAGGGTTCCACAATCTAAACACCCTATGGAACACATTCGGTCAGCCCTCTCAACAGCTAATACCGCCTCATCCATGGCTCCTAATACTATATTGAGTTGCCTGATTATCCATGCCAAATAAAGCCTTTCTAAACACCTACTTAACCTCTTGAATCCAAGCCGCACCAGTAGTCACATTCCTTAAGCCTAGAAAACAGTCATTGCAATGCCATTACACAAGGGTGGCCCAGCCACAGACCCTGGTAGCTATTAGCCCTATTAGTCTCACTAGCCTTATATGTAAAGCTGAGAAGAGTATTCTCAGAATTCATTGATCTGAACATTGCAAATCTGTTAACCATAGTCAGCAGTGTGGCTTTGTCGAAGGAAGATCCTGCCTCTTTAACCTCATTATTTTTTTTTATAAAAGTAAGTGAAGCAGTGCATTGTGGTCATGCGGTACATAACTGGACCTAGCCAAGGCCTTTGACACTATTGCCATTGCAGGCATCATTGACAGACTTGTAAAGCTAAATGTAAATCCTTATGTTGTGTAGTGGATAGCTAACTGGTGGTCTGATACAAACCATGTCGTTAGAGTCATAGGTGACACTTTTGAAAGCAAAAATGTTACCAGTAGTATACCACAATGCTCAGTGTTGGACCCTGTCCTATTTAGCATCTATTTCTCAGACTTACAGGCCAACACTCCTGATCTGTGGTTATCCAGTTTTGCAGATGACTGTAAATTGGGTGTAGTCATTTAATCTTCTACTGACACACTAGTGCTCCATCATGGGTTAGGCCATGTTTACAACTGATGCAAGGACAGTGGCTTCAAATTAAATATGAAAAAAATGTAGCATAGTTCATGTTGTTAAAACATTTTCTCATGCCATAATTGTGGCACACCCTTCCAATCACTCACTATTGGAATGTATCTAGGCGCTCTTAATTTCTTATGACTTGACCATCATGTCTCCACAGTAGTTCAGAAAACCTTCAGTCTGGCTCATCTAATTTTCCAAAAGCCAGATCCAAAGGAATCTTAATTCCCCATTACATATATCCCATCACACCTATTATTGAATATAATGCCCCTTGTGGCATGTATTTGTCTAAACACATCACTCAACTTGTGAGACCTCAGAGATTCATAAGTAAACATATCCGTGGCCTCAAAAATCACTTATCAGGACAGACTGGCAGCCCTCTTTCTTTGCTCAGTCTCTTATGGACTCTGCTGATGATATCCGTGTCTAGCTTTTTTATCCGTGAAGCCAGATCCAAAGGAATCTTAATTCCCCATTACACATATCCCATTACACCTATTATTGAATATAATGCCCCTTGTGGCATGTATTTGTCTAAACACATCACTCAACTTGAGAGACTTCAGAGATTCACAAGTAAACATATCAGTGGCCTCAAAAATCACTTATCAGGACAGACTGGCAGCCCTCTTTCTTTGTTCAGTCTCTTATGGACTCTGCTGATGATATCCATGTCTAGCTTTTTCATCCATGAAAAATCCAACCCTCTTTGACCTCTTATTCCTTTATAGAACAAATGGTACTACACATATCCGGAAAAAGGACCAAAGCATCAATTGATAAGACATATTGGCATGATAGATTCATAGCTATATCCCTCATCTCTGGGACAAACTTACACTACAAGTCAAATGGAGTAGCATTCTTGCCACCTTCAATGTAAAACTAGATAATTGGATGGGCACCTTAGATTTTCCCTGGTCTGTCTTGTCTTGCCCTCATTGAGGCAGCTGAATGGAACCTTTGAACTTTTTCTTTGGCTAGACTTGCAATGATTTGTAGACAGATTGTCTAGTAGTTACCTATGAACCTGTGCTCCCAACATCTTAATTATCTGCAGCGACTTTATCTAAAGCATGCTGCTTTTCCAAAAGTGGTTACAGACAGTGGTACACAATTCAGATTTAAATGTTTCCAGAAAATTGCTGAGGACTGTGGCTTCATACATACTGTGCAAAGCCCTGTCTAGCCACAGTCCAGTGGGATGGCTGAGAGCAGTCCAAACTGTTAAAAAGATTCTTTGGCAACCTGATCCTCACTGAGATCTCATGTCTTTCCATGTCTTGCCATACTACTACGCCTAGAGCCAAAGCAGTAAGCCTGCACAGCTAATGATTAGGAGACAAAGTAGAATTAACATACCTATGCTGGAATCCAAATTCAAACCAAAAACATTGCATTCAAATCCATTATGAGAAATCAGCAAAGAGCAAAGGACTCGTAAGTATTTTTAAGGCAGACAATATTCCATCCAAAATCTACCTGTTCTTCACAAGGGGCAAACAATACATCTTAAGCTTGAAGGTTAGAAATTTGCTGTGTTTTACTCCCTTTTAATACAGCTGGTGTTGCAGTATGAAAAACAATGCCTTACATTATCCAAACTGAAGAATGTGCCTTAGCTAGAGACATATCCAAGCTGTTCCTGAAGGTTCGCAAGGTGAAAGTAAAGTATCAAAGAGCCATACCCAGGTGTTTGAGCCATGGATGGTGTGGCCATTAACAAATCAGAGTGGTTCATTTTCTTCAAAGGCTCTAATGCAACTGGCTATCCAAGACCAATGTGGAAATCTCAATTCCAAAATGGGTTCCGAAGATGCATAATCTGTCTTAAATCCAAGTGTTAATCTGAATGCAACTTTTCCTAATCCTGAGCCAAATTACCTATTTATACTCACTAGACACAATTCAAAATGCTTTAATTGTTTGTGGAATCCCTTTTTTTCTACTCAAAGTGGTTGTAAAGGAAAAATATCAGTACATTTTAATGAATGCAGTTCAATTCACACTGGATAGATAAGTGACTTAGTTTTTTCTTGCATATAAATATAATTTCATTACTTTTGAAAATGACTTGACTACCTGAAATGCTGCTATTAAAAAGTAATTGTCTGCCAAAGTAGGTAGAAAGCTTTAATGTGCATTTGTATAATTTAATAGAATTTAATAGAATTTGAGTGATAACATGTCTACTCAATAAAGCTTCCCAGTGTGCTATAGTAGTTTGTAAAGAGAGAGAGCTCTCCCCCTCTCATGTGATAAGTGTGTACAGTTTTTAGATCCATACACTACAGTGGATAACTAATATATACTGCTGTGTCACTGAGAATGGATGTCAGTTATACAGCTGGAGATGAGAAAGAGCTGTTAACTGTCTTTCTCCTTTGCTGCTATTTAGTAAGTTATTAAACTTGCTGTTTTACTTCCAATTCTTGTATTTACTGACATTCTTAGCAACTGTGTAAGCAGGATGTTTGGGTAACTAGTGGTGTGCATCATGATAATTTAGAAATAAAATTATACAAAATTGAATTGAATAACCAAATATATATGAATATGGTAGAAATAAGAAAGTTAATCTTTCAAAGGTTTTTAAAGCATTCATCGAATACTCTGCAAAAGAAAGTAAGTGATACTGAATGTGTTTTAGACTTGATTTACCCTTCACACAATTTTCTGAATTGTCCTCATCACAAGTATTTTTACACCACCAACATACTAGAGACACATTCAGTAATTTAAAGAAAGGGGACAGACATTTTGCATCTCCCTTTTTCATATGCAAAGATAAATGACCTGGTGCAGTCGAATGTTGCAGTACAGTTCATTAACACCTGCAGGTGTTTTACTGTCTCCTTGATTATGTGCTTTACATTATTCCATCTTTTTAGTCGCTCTCTGTTTTTTAAGAATATGTTTTAGTATCCCGCATTCCTATTGGAAGTGGGAAAAGTTGTATGCTATTGATATTCACATTTAATGCTAATTAGATTTCCACATTTTTGACTGGGTGTACCTACTTTACAAGGGCCCTTGTTCCTTGTTTCAATGTCTGCAAGTAGGGAGGTATGCTAGCAGACAACAGACAGATACTTAACTGCCAAATTACTTGGCAATAAGGTACAGTCATGATATTATAAACATGGAGAACTGAGAAAAGCTTCTCTGTAGGTGAATGAAGGCAAGTTGGTCAGATTGTAATTAACTGATTAAGATTAAAGGCTAGATCCTTAGCCTTTGTAAGATTGTTTGTGCACTACACACACACACACACACACACACACACACATATCTATCTATCTATATATATATATATATATATATATATATATATATATATATATATATATATATTTTTTTTTTTTTTTTTTTTTTGGCATTTGTTTACCAGGAAAGTCCAACCAGGCCAGAAAGTGCCCTTTTTCACTGGAGGCCGGGGGAGAAAAGTTCCACAATCACAAACTTTAAAAAATCAAATGGTTTAAATCAGAAAGTATCATGTTACATTACAAAACATCAAGTATAAATACTTTAAATCACACTACAAAACATAATACTAAAAATGTTGCAACGAGAAAAACAAATCATATGTTTCATAGTACAGTGCAATGAAAAACAATAACATGAGTTGGAGAAAATATGTGAGGAAAAACACAATAGTCATATTTTTTGCAGAGATTAGTATGTGATAAATGAGACCTGAGACCGTTCTAATAAGATATTTAAAGAGTTATTAGAGACTACATGATTAGAGATGGTGAGGGGTGTGTTATCATATCATACATTATGGTTATAGAAGGAAGAAACATGAAGAGAACTAGATTATAAGAAGAGTGCAGGGTAGGGTGTCTTCAGGTTGCTTAGGTGAGTACGGAGAAAAGAGAGAGAGATAGAGGAAAGGTCTGCAGAGATGAAGTGGAGAAGATAATATAGTGGTAAAAACAAAAAAGGAGTGGAGTAGGAGGCTGGAGAGGGTTGTGACGTGTGATCTAGGTTGAAGGGGGTGAGTGAAGTATAGTGAGCATGTTCAGCCAGGTTTGGTACAGAAGCAAGTCCAAGAATTTTACAGCGATGGGTAAAGGAAGGAAGAATTAGTAGAAAACTTGGCAATTGTGTTGTAGCAACTTTCAAGTTTTTTTTTTTTTGGAGGATGGTTATTTGGTTAGAGCTGGTGTTCCAGAGAGTAGGGAGTGCAAAAGGTAGGTTTTGGCTAGAATAATCTTTGTGGGTATGCTCAGAAAATGTTTATTTCTGTATAGCATGCCTACTTTTGATGGGCTTTCCTGATATTGTTTTGGATATGGAGGTCAAATTTAAGATTATGACTCCTAATAGTATGGTCGACTAATTCAATTTTGGTGCAATTTGCTGGCTCCAGAGAGTTAGGTAATCAGCCTCTGCTCCTCTGTTCATGCCAAACCAGCTGAGAGACCTACAAATGCCAAGTTAATTTTTACTACTAGTTTGAGCTTTTTCATTAGTTCAGGGCTCTGTTTGAACTTTTGCATTGGTTCAGGGCTCCATTTGAATTTTTCATTGGTTCAGGGCCTATTTTGAACAGTTTAATTGAATTCCTTTCTATTAGCTGCCTTGTTCTTGTGTTATCTTTAAGACCTGTGTTTGCGTGGGTTGGTGCTCGTCTTACAAAATCTGCAGAGAGGCAGTCAGCCTCTGCTCCTCTGTTCATATCAAACCAGCCAAGAGAACTACAAATGTTAAGTTCATTTTTACTACTGCATTTGTTGCACTTTGTATTTTGCACCAGCTGCTGCTTTTGTTTTATTTAAGAAAAGATCTGTTCTGCTGTGCTGCTTTTTAGTCTTACTTATTTACTTACTTATTTAATTTAAGAAAAAAAAGTGTTTCTGCTTTTTACTTTGTGTTCCACTGCACTTCTGTTGGCCATAGCATAGACTGAATTCAGACCAGCTGAATCCAGTTCTGATTGTGGATCGAGCACTGAAAATGAGGACATCTTTTTTGGAGAAGCCCCCCTGTACCCTCATGGCAGGAAAAGTACAGTAGGACTAATAAATTAAAGGTTACTGGCTCAGGACTTCATTTGAGCTTTTTACATTGGTTCAGGGCGCTGTTTGAGCATTTTCATTGTATTAGCTGTTTTGCTCTTGTTTGCACGTAGCATGCCATCATGCACTGCTGCGCAGGGGTGGACAGCATTGGTGATTATAGACGCAAACTTCTTGCTTGTCAAATTTTCCTTAGCACAGTGTTAGCACTCCTTTGGAGTTTGCTCACAGTCCTGCTCCATTGTCAGGTAGAACACTTAGTGTAGCCCCTGAGGTACCACCACAGGTCTCACCCACTAGCCCTTCGTATCTAGATCTCTTCTCCTGTTCATCTACCTTACCTGGTCCTTCCTGTCCTCTTCCTGTTCTGATCATGTTGATTTACCTTACACTATGAACAGACAATTTCTCACACTTTCTCCAGCCAGCTTGATTGACATGGGCATCCTGAGGCAGTGTAGCAATTGCATCATGTACACTGACAACTCGCTTCTTCTAGTTCACACAAATTCAACAAGAAAGATGCATCTATATTAAGGACCTAGAATCCATGCTCTCTTATACCTGTCAGTACATCTGACAAAAGCAGGTTGTCAGCACACACACCTCACTTCCTTCACCATCCAAACCAACAACACACATACCTACGTATGTAGAGATCCTCATCAAAAACGTACCTAAACATCATAGACCTCCCATGGGTTTATATCACATGATCGAAATGCAATAACATCGAACACTATAACATCAAACTTATAACCGCGAAAACTGAAAACTCCGAAAGCTACTATGTCTAATGTGGGGGACTTCGCCCCCCACACACCCCCTACTTAAATATACCAACTCTGAGATCACACCACAGTGGAGGAAATAACGAAGCCATGGAAATGGCCCACCGGATTCTTTCCCTGGGAAAGAATTCAATGTTCCATGGCTTCGCTGTTCTCAGTCTTCGAAGTTTTGGGTACGATATCATAACATTCGAGATTTTGCAACTTCGATGTTATGATATAGACCCACCTCCCATACACCAGCACATTTCACATAATTCATTCTCTGCTAAACACAGTACACATAATAGTTCACACACCAGTGTCTCACCAGACAAGCCCCTAAGGCAAAACACAAAACCAAACATCTTAGTTATGGAAGCGGTCAGCTCTCAGGTGCCAGGATCTGGGCATCAAACATGCACTCAAGTCTATCAACAACAGGCACTATTGTGACTCTGTCATAGTCCATGTTGGCATGAATGACTTGAGATGTACCTCACTGGACTATATGAAAAGACATGATTGAGCTTTCTGATTATCCGAGGCAGGTATGTCCCTAGCCTTAAGCAGCATTTTACCTTTAACCAGGATGATGCCTCAATACAAACAAGAGAAATGATTGTCTTCAATAATTGGCTTATTTTATGGTGTCAATCTAAGGGGATCCAGTACCTGTCACCCTGCAGTGACATGACCACCAGACCTCGAAGCTTTGCCAGAGATGATCTTCATCTGTCACCTCTGGGATTTCGGTAACTGGCTAAGGCTCTTGCCACCTCCATAGTGCCTATTTAGGCAGCATCATAAGGACAAAACTCCCAATGTAGCAAGACCATCAAAAAACTCAAAAGTTATGCTACTCAGTACTAGGAGTCTAAATCTGAAACTGCACTCATTAGAAGCAGTCCTTACTTTGGAAGATGCTGACATCTGCGCAGTCACAGAGACCTGTTTTAAGGCTGAAAAAAGCACCCCAGCCTTACCAGATTGCAATTCCTTTCACATGTTCAGACCTCAAACTGAAGGTCTAAAAACTAAGGGAGGTGGTATTGCAATATTCATAAAACACAAATACATCTATAGACTGGTTAAACAGAGTGATTCCCATGAATTACTCCAGGTGCAATTAACTAGTTGGTAAGACATCTCTTCAAATCATTGCCAGCTGTAAAACCCCCTACGTGAACTATGACTCGCACTCAACCTACATTGATCTATTTTAGTGAATCTAGTTGCAACTGAACACCCTGGTTTTGGGTGACTTTAATTACCTGCCCATTGACTGGGTTAATTATATGTGTACTAACACTGTCACTCAAAGGTTCCTAGACTTTAACTCCAATGCCTTGGATCAGCTGGTTTACACCCCAAAACGGTTCAGACATTCTGGATCTGGTGCTCACCAACATGTGAGATCATTGTACTACCCCAGTCTGCTGCCCTCCCTGGTGAGGTCTTACCACAAATCAGTCTCATTGGAGATAACAATAATGCCCCCCCCAAGCAGCAACCAGACTAAAAAACTTCTCCAAGGCCAATTATGACCTCTTATGTGAAGGCATAAATGGCTTCATACCCACTCCCCCCACTGATGGAGAGGTTACCTATCCTGGAATATACACTAATGCTTTATATGAACATCTATACAATTGTATTAACTCTGCCGTACCTGAAAGGAGCAAAGCAAGATCCTCAAGAAAGAACAAACTTGTGTGGCGGACATCAGCTGTAACAGGCTCTATAATAAAAGGAAGAAATTGCTGTATAAGAGTAGGAATTTATGGTCTCAAACCTGGAAGCAGTCCCTTCTCAAATTAAATAGGTAAGTATGGAAGTACAACATCTTGTAAAGTCCTCTAAAGGTACTTAGGAATCCCAATTAGCATTCCTTGCTAAGGAAAACCATAACACATTCTTTAACTACATCCAAAACCTCAAATTAAAATCCCTTGTTTGTGCAGAACATGTAGATAATGGTAGTACATATACAGAACTGGTGGATATAGCCAACCTGTTGTCTGACAGGTTCAGTGCAAACTTCACTCACCTGTCCCCACCACATATACCACAAAGTCATCCCAACCACTTGTCCCCCACCTAGTATCTCCAAGGAGCAAGTCTTAAATGTCCTCTCCAAGCCAAAAAACACAGCCTTAGTGTGATCAGACAACATCCCAGGCTGCATTCTTAATGGATTAAAACAGAAATTAGCAACACTGCTGGGTATCTTGTTCAACCACAGCCTCAGTACAGGTTTCATCCCTGCTGAATGGAGAACAGCTATAGTAATTCCTTTGCATAAAGAGGATGCATCCATGGACCATGGTAACTTTAAGCCTAACTAGCCTTATCTGCAAGGCCATGGAGTATATTATAGACCTTAACAAAAATACAGGTAATCTACAAACACTCGACCCTGCCCAGTTTGGCTTCATCAAAGGGAGATCGTGCCTGTTAAATTTGGTGGACTTCTTGGAGACAGTCTCCAAAGCCCTTGATGATAAAACTGTGCATACAGCTACCTAGACTTAGCCAAGGCCTTTGACACCATTCTCCACTCAGGCATTATTGATAAACTCACCCAGCTTTATATTAACCCATATATCGTCAGGTGGATTGCAAACTGTCTCACCAATAGAGCTCATATAGTCAAAATAGGAGATACTATCTCCTCCAGCAGATCAGTAACCAGTGGTGATTCACAGGGGTCTGTTCTGGGGCCCCTACTGTTTGGAATTTACTTCTCCAAAGTACAGGCAAAAACAAAAGGTATGTGGTTGACAAAATTTGCCGATAACTGCAAACTAGGAGCAGTCATTCAGGCCCCTAACAATGCCAATATCCTGCAAGAAGGACTTGCACAGACTAATGATTTGTGCCAAAGTCATGAACTTAAACTCAGTGCAAAAAAATGCATTATCATCCCATTCCGCAAGGGTGATGTTAATGCAAACTACTATATAAATTGAAATACCTTAAGTACACAATCACTGGTGAGAGACCCAGGCACACAGGTTGACAGCAATCTTACCTTTGATCACCATGTCTACACAGTAGTTATAAGGGCATTCTATATTGCTCACCTCATAAGTAAGGGAATTGCCTCAGAAAAAGATGCTATAATCCCCCTGTACTCTTCCCTCATTGGGCCAATAATAGAGTGTAATGGGTTCCTATTATGTGATTGAAGTTTTGAAACTTCGAACACGACAGTATTGAACTTGTCTGCTCAAAGTTTCAAAACTTCGAACACTAAGAAAAAAAAAGATGCAACAGTAAACTGCGCCCCCACACCCCCGGCTCTTTAAATATACCAACTCCGAGATCACACTACAGTGCAGTAAAGGTAAATATTCCCTTTCCGCACTATAGCGCAGTCTCGGAGCAGTTAGTTTACTGTTGCATCATTTTTTTTTTTTTATGTGTTCGAACTTCAGCAAGTTCGACTATATGGTTTCGACCATATAGGGTTCAAACTTGTTGAAGCTCGATCATGTAATAGGAGCCCAAGTATAATACTTCCTTTGGTATATACCTATCCAAGCATCTGAAGCAATTGGAGAGACCATAAAGGTTTCTTATAAATAAAATTCAGGGTCACCAACAAACATCATATGTGGACAGACTGAGAGCACTGTCTCTTTACCCTGTGTCATACAGACTGCTCGGTGGTGACCTGTGCCTTGCATATAAGGCAATCTCTGACCCTGCCTTAATGGAAATGCTACACATTTACAAGTCAAAAGGTACATGTGTCACACACTCAAGGGACCTTATCCTGGTATGTAACATTAATAGGACTTTCTGAATGGACAGATTCATCTCACAGAGGTTACCTCATCTCTGGAACAGACTTCCAATCTATGTTAAGTAGAGTCCCTCATTGACCCTATTTAAGCAAAATTGAGACGATTGGATGGGAAACTGTAAATTCACATGGGGGTTCCACCTGTATCCCCCTTGGATAGGGGGTAATAGGTGCTGATTCAGTATCGAATCATAAAAGACATTCTTGGGAACAAGTGTTAGCTTAGGTAGACATGTAAGGGCCCTAGGACCATTAGCCTAGTAACCTCCTATGATCCTATGAAAAGATTTTGAAAGATGCTTTGTTAGGGGTGAGAGTTTTTTGGGTAAAGAGGAGGAGTTTCTTTTTTGGTGGTTTGAGTAGGAGTTGTGTTCTTGTAAGCCATTGAACTTTAAAAAGCACTGTGAGGAGGCAAAACACCGGTCAGCCCAGAATTCTTCACAAGCGTTTATTAAGAAGATGAAAAAGCGTTAAACGCCAACCTAAAAACAGCGTTTTTCATCTGCGCTTCAGACTTCTTCAGACAACAGTTGTAAACATTTAAACAATTAACTAATCACTTATATATATACATCCATTACAATTCAAATGGTCCAATAGAAAACTGAATCTCATGAATAATTCATCAATTAACCTGTCTTTTATACCAATGTTACATTTGAAACCAATTTATATACAGAAGATACCATATTTATTGATATACAATCGATGTTAAATATTGTTAAATATATTGAATAAATGTATTGAATTCTTGAGTTGAAATTTGATTGAAGTATAAAAATTATTATATATATTTAATCTACAAGTATCTAAACCTATCTATATAATTCTAATAACAACACCCCCCTCTAGTGGTTGAAATAAAAATAGTAGTACTTTGTTAAAATTTGAAACCAACGCTCAAAACCCATTTAAATAAAACATAAAAATAATTTGTATTGCAATATTGAATAAATAAATGAATAAGCAGTTGACATACCAAAATTTTAACTTAAATGAACCTTAGCAAACCTATACATATTGAACAATCACATCTAACAGAATTATCATACCATCATTTATAATCTGGCAGCTCTCATTTTGAGAACAGGTGCAAGGGAAATATAGTCATTCAGACCTGGGTATCTATTGGCTTCTAAAACCACTTGCCAATATAATTCCCTATATTCGATCATAGTTTCCCATGGTCCTCCCCTCTCATCTACCTCCATTTCTTCTAAAACAAAAAACTTGTATTTAGCTAAAGGACAAAGGGTGATATGTCTATACAAAGCATTAGTCATTTTTTTATTTTTTATATCATTTAAATGTTCATATACCCTTCTTCTCATTTTTCTCTCGGTCTTCCCTATATAAAAAAAGGGGCAAATTTCGCACATTGCAATATATACCACCCCGAAAGAGTCACAAGTGTTAAAGGTCTTACTAACTAATTTTCTAGACCTGGATTCAAGATATATCTGTGAGGCATTTAACATTACAGGGCATTGAGAACACATATGACAAGAAAAAGTTCCAGGCATCGTTTACTTTTTTCTTTTGCCTGTTATTTGTTGATAGACAGTCTTTCAAATTTCTACCTCTCCTGAAAATAATCTTCGGTGGTTCTTTCCCTTTCCAACTTAAATCAGTAATTTGAGCAAATTTATCCCACTCATTGTAAAAAATGTTTTGAATTCTTTTTGCATCACCACTATAATCTACAATAAAAGCATTGTTAAATTTGATATTGTCATTATCATACTCCAACTTTATAGTTTCAGTAGTTTTTACTTTATTGAAACTTTTAGGGTCTTTGCCTAAAATGGGTTGAAATCTCTCCCTCCTTCCTCTAACCACCTCTTCATATATGGTGGAACAAAAATCTGGAGGGTATCCTCTTTCGATGAACATCTGGGTCACGAACTTACATTCTTCAATGAAATCGGAATCTTCAGATGTCATCCTAGAGATCCTAACAAATTGGCCCTTTACTATACTCTTCTTTTGATGAAACAGGATGCGGAATTTTGTTAAGAAGAATGAAGGATATGTGTGCAGTTATGCAGATAATATTAACAGTTTGAATGATTTACTGTTCAAATATAAAGTTTTGAATATAGAAAACATTTATTTTAAGGAATGTTTGCGTGTTAAAATTGTCCCAAAAGGTTTAAGAATACACAAATTTCCCAATAATGTTAAAGAAGGGACATGTTTTTATGACTCTTTAATCAAAATGTTCGACAATTGGGGTTTTGACCTTTTAAGGGCTATGGTCCAAAATAATGATGAAGAAATGGAACTATTATTGAAGCACATTGATACCATAAATGATAAAATTATCAATGATTTATTATTTACAGTGGATGAAGAAAAGAAGAAATATTTTGATATGAGGAGAAATATTGATATGAAATGTGAAAAAATTATAGAGAAAAAGAATAGGAAAATTGATAGAGATGTATTTGAATATGAAAATAATTTTCAATATCCAAAACCTAGATCTACTTTGAATCACTATAGAGAATTTTCCCATTATGGGAAACAAATAGACAATAGAAGCATATATGATGATAATAGAATGGATTCAGTTCAGCTAGACCCTTTAGAATATCCACCCCTCCGGAGGTCCGAGAGAATCAGGAACCAGAGGGAGGGGAACTTCCAGCAAACTACATGGAGGGGGAGAGGGAGGAAATTTTAAATGATAATCTGGAGGCATTTAATGATTCCATTCCCCCTGATTATCTGGACATTTCAATTTTTAGAGATGAAAATAAGGTGGTTTATACCAACGATGATTATAAGAATTTTCACATTTTTAATTATACTGATTTATCTATCAACAGCATATATTTTAGCCTTTTTTCTAAAGGATTAAATGTTGTACCTAGGACTAGGTGTGATATTAGTAAATTAATTATAGATTTGAAAATGTTTTTAAGGAAAATCAATTTGAATTTAATTTGTGGTGACACACTTGTTAGTAGTAAAACTGAATTATTAAAAAGGACAAGTATATGGAACCCCCCCATGCACACCCAACTTAAAAATTTAGAATATATTATAGAGAGTGAGTTTAGAAAGTTAGTTAAGAACAATAGAATTATTCCTAATTTGGCAGTAACCGAGTATAAACTTCTTCAAGATTTAAGAGGGAATGTAAATTTAAGAGTTATGAAACCTGACAAGGGCGGAGGCATTGTTTTGATGAACAACATTGATTATGAGGCCAAGATGTCAAATATGTTATTGGATGAGTTAAAATATGCTAATATTTCTAGGAATGAGATAAATATAGGTTATAGGAGAATATATAACATGTTATATGATTTATTTCTGGAAGGATTCATAGACAAAGAACTTTTTGAATTTTTACATGTTAATAGACCAAAAATTCCAGGCATATTTGGTATTCCTAAAGTTCACAAAAATGTAAATGATCCACCACTATGCCCAATTGTGGCCACTGAAGGGTCGGTTATTTCTCCTTTGGCTAGATATGTCGACGTAAAACTTAAACCACTCATGATGAGAGGTACATTTTTTTTAAAAGATTCTTGGGATTTTTTGTACAATGTCAAAAATGATTTGTTCAAACAAGATTTAATTTTTTTAACCATAGATGTGGTGGATCTTTTTGCTTCTATTCCGCATATAACAGGACTAGAATGGTTTGAAGAGGCTATTAGATTGTCGGGAGAAGAAATCAACGACAATGAAGTATATTTATGTACAGTACTAATGGAAATTGTATTGAAATACAATTACAATTATTTCCAAGGCGAATAGGCGAATATTTTCAACAAACCAGTGGGGTGGCGATGGGTGCAAGATGTGCACCCATCTTTGCCAATCTAGTTCTAAACACCTGGGAAACAAAATGTATTTACAATAGTATATATAAAGACTCTTGGTGCCTCTACAAAAGGTTTTTAGATGATATAGTTATTTTATGGAAAGACAGTCATGAAAAATTGAACGAATTTATCAATTATATTAACCATACAACGGATTTTTTAAGATTTACACATGAGGTTAGTTTTGAGGAAATAAATTATTTAGATGTTAAGCTGATAAAAGGAATAGATGGTTTTAAGTCTAAGATATTCAGGAAAAAAACTTTTTCCAATAGTTATCTACATTTCAGTAGTGCCCACCCATTTCATCAAAAGAAGAGTATAGTAAAGGGCCAATTTGTTAGGATCTCTAGGATGACATCTGAAGATTCCGATTTCATTGAAGAATGTAAGTTCGTGACCCAGATGTTCATCGAAAGAGGATACCCTCCAGATTTTTGTTCCACCATATTATGAAGAGGTGGTTAGAGGAAGGGGGGAGAGATTTCAACCCATTTTAGGCAAAGACCCTAAAAGTTTCAATAAAGTAAAAACTACTGAAACTATAAAGTTGGAGTATGAGAATGACAATATCAAATTTAACAATGCTTTTATTGTAGATTATAGTGGTGATGCAAAAAGAATTCAAAACATTTTTTACAATGAGTGGGATAAATTTGCTCAAATTACTGATTTAAGTTGGAAAGGGAAGGAACCACCGAAGATTATTTTCAGGAGAGGTAGAAATTTGAAAGACTGTCTATCAACAAATAACAGGCAAAAGAAAAAAGTAAACAAGATGCCTGGAACTTTTTCTTGTCATATGTGTTCTCAATGCCCTGTAATGTTAAATGCCTCACAGATATATCTTGAATCCAGGTCTAGAAAATTAGTTAGTAAGACCTTTAACACTTGTGACTCTTTCGGGGTGGTATATATTGCAATGTGCGAAATTTGCCCCTGTTTTTATATAGGGAAGACCGAGAGAAAAATGAGAAGAAGGGTATATGAACATTTAAATGATATAAAAAATAAAAAAATGACTAATGCTTTGTATAGACATACCACCCTTTGTCCTTTAGCTAAATACAAGTTTTTTGTTTTAGAAGAAGTGGAGGTAGATGAGAGGGGAGGACCATGGGAAACTAGGATCGAATATAGGGAATTATATTGGCAAGTGGTTTTAGAAGCCAATAGATACCCAGGTCTGAATGACTATATTTCCCTTGCACCTGTTCTCAAAATGAGAGCTGCCAGATTATAAATGATGGTATGATAATTCTGTTAGATGTGATTGTTCAATATGTATAGGTTTGCTAAGGTTCATTTAAGTTAAAATTTTGGTATGTCAACTGCTTATTCGTTTATTTATTCAATATTGCAATACAAATTATTTTTATGTTTTATTTAAATGGGTTTTGAGCGTTGGTTTCAAATTTTAACAAAGTACTACTATTTTTATTTCAACCACTAGAGGGGGGGGTGTTATTAGAATTATATAGATAGGTTTAGATACTTGTAGATTAAATATATATAATCATTTTTATACTTCAATCAAATTTCAACTGAAGAATTCAGTACATTTATTCAATATATTTAACAATATTTAACATCGATTGTATATCAATAAATATGGTATCTTCTGTATATAAATTGGTTTCAAATGTAAAATTGGTATAAAAGACAGGTTAATTGATGAATTATTCATGAGATTTAGTTTTCTATTGGACCATTTGAATTGTAATGGATGTATATATATAAGTGATTAGTTAATTGTTTAAATGTTTACAACTGTTGTGTGAAGAAGTCTGAAGCGCAGATGAAAAACGCTGTTTTTAGGTTGGCGTTTAACGCTTTTTCATCTTCTTAATAAACGCTTGTGAAGAATTCTGGGCTGACCGGTGTTTTGCCTCCTCACAGTGCTTTTTAAAGTTCAATAGTGACATTTGCACTGTTCTTCTTTTTTTTGGTTCTTGTAAGCCATGTTTCAATGGAGATGACAGCTTGTTCAGTGATTTCTTTGAGGTGAGTTAAGGTGTTTTAAGAGCAGATGATAGTAGAGTCATTAGCATATTGAATCTAGGTGCCTTCACAAGAAGATAAATGTAGCTTATTGATAAAAAATATTGAATAGTAGAGGGCTAAGGATGGATCCTTGTGGGGCTCCTGTGGAAGTGGGAAGGTATGCAGAGATGGATCCTTGCTATTTTACAGCTTGCTGCCTGTTGGCAGTGTAGCTAGAGAACCATTGAATAGATGGAGATGATAGACCCAGGGTAAAAAGTTGATTAAGGAGTTTACCATGAGAAAGAATGTCAAAGGCTTTTGATATATCTAGAACTACTGTAGATACTGTACAAGTTTATTTGAGTTGTGAGTTTTAGTGACAGTGTCTGTAAATAGTGGAGGTCCTGTGGTCTGACTGAAATCCATATTGCATATTGGTGATTAGCTTATTTTGAGAGAGATAGTGGAGAAATCATTGATGTATACATCTTTCAAGGATTTTAGAGAGGGGGGACAGAATGGCTGTGGGATGGAAATTTGTAATATTAGTGGAATTACCACCTTTATGTAATGGAATAATATGCACCATTTTCCACAAGTCAGTGACACAGGAATTTTCTGTTCACACAAAAAAGACGTAGAGGTGGAAAAATGGCAGTGGATGCACTTAATGATGTGGAGAGCTCAAAACTCTTTAAAAACAATCCATTTTATTTAAATACAGAAAAAATGAGCACTTTTGTCCCTCCAAACCCGGGACTTCGTCAGAATTGATGATGAAGTCCAGGGGTTGGAGGGACAAAAGCGCTCAAATTTTTTTTTGTATTTTAATAAAAGGGATTGTTTTTAGAGTTTTGAGCTCATCGCATCTTTAAGTGCATCCATTTCCATTTTTCCACCTGCACATCTTTTTTGTGTTGAATTATTTACTTTCATACACCATGGTTAACAGCATTCTGTTATAAGAATGCGTATCGGGTATGCTATTGCATCTGCAACTAGATTTAGGTATTCAGGGGAAGATTGTCAGTTGAAAAGGAACAAGGTTTTACTTTACGCTTTTTTATGAGATTTCTAGAAACTGGTTGAAAGGTAAAGTGGATGTAGTTGTCTGTATTGTGTATTGTAGAGGTTGCAGATAGGTGGGTTTTGTGAAGAAATGTGCTAGAATCTAAGGTAGGGGTAGTTGGCTGTGTTGAAAGGGGTGCATTATAGGAGTTTGAGGTTACGTTACTGATGCATTCAATGAAGTATGTATTGAAATAGATGTTTGACCAGGGAGAATATCTGGGTATGGGATGGGATCCTTTTTTGTACCTGGGCTGACAAAAGAAGATATGGAGGACCAGCATTTTGTAGGGTTGTTTTTATGGCTATTTTATAGTGAGTATAATAAGACTTTCTACGTCTATTAACTTGTTTCTTGACTTGGTTTCATAGCTGTCTGAATAGTTGCCAATTTTTGTAATCTTGTCTCTGTCTTTCAAAATGAGTTTGTAATGGTTGGTAAGCCATGGGGTAAGGCTGTTTTTAATTCTTTTTGTATGCTGTAGGGCTAAGGTGCTAAGGATATTTAGAAATGCTGCATTGAAGTATACAACTGCACTATTTAAGGGGAGTATTTTTAGGATGGACCAGTTAACTGCTTTCAGAGCTTCAATGAAAGACTCCTTGGAGAAATTGGAGAGATTACAGTTAGTTTTGAGTTTATGTTCCTTTGTTAATTGTGTAATACTCCTGTGGGTATAAGCTGGCAGGTGGTCACCTAGTGTATCATGGAAGGTATCTTAGGAGGGGAGGTAAAATGAAATGGATTGTTAAACAGAATCCAATCCAAGAAAGATTGTTGGGAGTTATTTATGCCATATCTTGTTGGTGTATTAATATGCTGAGTGAATCTAAAGATGTTCAAGCTGTTGATTGTTGAATTTGCAGGTAGACTGCCAGTAAATGTTCTCATCACCCAGTAGGATAATTTCATTTGTGATTGCATCTGCTGTTCAGGATAGTCTGTTTTCAAGTAGTGGAATGTTCTGTCCTGGGGGTATATATAGCACAGGAATGTATATGCTTTTGGCTCTTTTAAGTTTAAGGGATGAGATTAAGATTTCTGCTTTTCCAAAATTTGGGATTGTGCCTATATAAGGAGTTACTGTAAGCATATTTGGGAAGATTATAGCTATTCCACTTGACTTTTTGTGTGTTCTGTCGAGACTAATAATAATATAACCAGGGGGTAGTGTTTCAGCATCTTTTATTTCAGGCTTTAGCCATGTCTCTGTTGTGGCTTTGATGTCTGGGTTGTGTTGGGTCATCCAGTTATGAAAATCCGTGATTTTGTTGCATATGTTTGTAATGTTTAGCGGCTATTTTTAAACTTTTAGGAAGTATTCTTTGGTTTGTGGTTTGAGTGGGACCTGGGTTGGGGTAGATGTCACCACATTGATGTATGATGGAGAAAGATAGTTTATCATGGCATTTTTAGCAGAGATGGGTAGAAGCATTACCTTGACATTGGGACTGATATTTTTTAGTATTTTGGGGGTTACAACAGTGGATTGGAGTTATGGGAAATAAGCTTGGAGATTTTTGTGTAGCCAGTGGGAAGAGGGTTGATAGGTGAGGATAAAGTAATGGTTGTTATGTGCATATTTATTATTATTACTGGTGGGGATGTTTGGAATAAGAGGAGGAAGATGAATAAGGTGATACAAGAGGGAAAAGCATGGTTAGTATTGTAAAAATCTTGTAGTATGGTGAGGTAATAAGCAGTGATAGTGTGGAGAATAGGTAGGTTTTGGTGTGGAAGAAGCAGAGTGAGGTTTGAGAAGGAATTTAGAACAGAAGTGGGTGGAGATGATATAAAGAGAACAGTTTGTGATTGGAAAGTGCAGTTACATACAGGATAGGAGAATGAGAAGAGGAAGCTGCATACGTTGAGTTAGAAGTGTGTAGATGTAAGGGGAGGTGGAAGGAATTAAGGGTAGGGCGGGGAGGTGGAGTGAAGCCCAAGCATAGTGAGGGCTAAATGGAGCAGGTTGGCCCACAGTGGAGTATTTACCAGGAAAACAATCAGTAAAACTTCAGCAAGACAGAAGGTAAGGCAAGTCCTGATAATTTTAAAGACAGTAACACAAGCTATTAGGTTGCTGTTAACATACACCTGAGTTAAATACAACAGGTAGTATCACAGTGATGGCTTAAAATGAGGCTATAGTAGCTGGAGAAACAACTGAGATGAAAGGAGGGCCAATCTGGTACTTCAATGGAATGCAGTTACTCTCCCTGCCAACATATGAGATAGAATATTTATGGATACAAAGACAAGGTATTTGAACTCTAAATACTTGACATGGGTCACAGCATTCAGTTTTATTGCTATGGGCTTTTATTGACTTTCCGGAGAAATTTTACACTGCTAGAGTAACATATGCTAATGTGTTAATTTAGCTTCACCTTTATCAGTATATTTACTGGGGGGTGGGAGTTGGGGTGGGGCTGTACCTCCAGCAGATTCAACAGTACAGTACAGAGCACATTAATGCAAAAGTGAGGAAAAACCATGAAGTTTAGATTAATTTTTGGAAACTACCTTACATAGTTCTAAAGGTATTGCTTTTTTTTTAACTTTAGCAACCAGAGGTGAAATTCAGCTGTAGAAGTACCTTGGTAGTGAGAATTTCAACGTTTGCAGCAACAACTTGTGAATAGTGGGTAAAGATAGACGGTGAAGGCTGCTAGCCTAGCCAATAGAATTTTGCAGATAATTCTGTCATTTGTAAATATGAATGCAAACTACAGGCTTGTAGTCTTAAATGTAAAGAAATAGTGTTACATGTGGAACTGGGAAAAATTGCGACAGTGCACTCTACTGACCAAAGTAAAGCATGTGGTGACCCTTTGATGTAGACAGTGGTGCTGAAGGGTCTAGATGAAGAAATTCTTTCTATTGTTTTAACCAAGAGTTAAATTGCTAGATTTAAACATGCAAATGTATTTTTATTGCTCTGCCTCCTGACCAGCTGCAAGATAACAAAAGGAGATGTTAAGAATGTAAATGCAGGGAAGTGTGAAGAATGATGTAATGTGTAGCCTGGGAACCCCAGGAAAGTGTTTAGAATGATGTAATGTGAATCAGAACTGCAATTTCAATTTAAACAGAAAGAACCAGAGGATTAAAGCATTTTTGCCTTGACCATCCAACTCACAGCACTGCCTTGCTCATATGTAAGTTATCTTAGACGTGTGTTTTCTTTTAGAAATAGCTAGGAACTAGAAATATTAAACTAAGTGTTTTTCTGTGATGTCAGAACTGTACTACTGAATTATTTTACGTATTTCTATGTGATCCCTGAACTCTTGACTAGCACTGTGTAGTAAGAAGTATTGTCTTGTGTTTTTATTATTTATGATTAAATATTTTAAAACCTTTCAACTGGGGCTGTTTTGTGTAGAGATAATTTAAGCTCTAGGGTACATTGCATATTTATAGTGATTACCAAGTCACTCTAATAAGCCTTGACTGTTTAGTTATACTACCAATTGGATAATAATATTGCACAGTAATAATTGGACACCCTTTTAAGAGCCTTTGAGTAGCTGATAAATATTAGCTGGGTGGTGGCAGGTGGTACTACTGTATAGTCTGGGTAATAGGGGCACAGCTGGAGAACCTGTGCCAGCCTTTTCCAGGAGTGTCTGTGTGGTTGTATAAACTCATATTTCAAAGTGTGTGTGTGTCAGCTACTTGGGCAGGGACACGAAGCACTGGTAGGACAGAGAGGGTACTGGAGGTTTTAGCTTGCCCACTAGGCTGATATCTGGACCCTATAGCTGTGCCAGTGGGGAGTCTTATTGAGTACCTGGAGAGCAAGGGAGCGACCAGCCCCGGACTGACTGTGATCTCTGTGTGCTCTTAAGGAAAATTGCACTTTACTGTGTGTATTTGTTATCCTTTTCTTCAAATATGAGACACCCTCTCTGGGGTTAGTAGTGATGATTGAGGCTCCTTGATTTCTGGGCCAGGGCACATGTGTCACACAACTGTCAGACATACTATGTGCTCAGTACACTGGGAGAGAGAGATTCAAATAATTAGGATTGTTTGATTGTTGCATTGGGTAGATAAAGTACTATTTATGTGTACTCTGCTGATTTAAGGTGTTTGGCTAACATAAGTAGTGCACTATATTTCATAGTTGTGCATTTCTGCTTATAGCCTTTAAACAGCAAAATAAGGAAGCCAACAGGAGATGTGTCTATGTATGTAAGTTTGGGGTTACTAAAATAGAGGCCTCCACAGTTTAGAAGGGCAGAAGGAAAATAAAGTACCTAACAAGATGTGTTGGTATGCAAGTTTGGGATTACTAAGATGGAGGTTCATAGATTTTAGGACAGGTAGAACGCCTATCTGTTAGTTCCCACTCTTTGATATACAACATATAGTCTATAAATGTGACGTTTAACCACTTTAGAATAAGCATCTTGAGTTTTTAACATATTTGAAAAAAACAGGCAATGACAACTCTTTTCACAAACAGAACTGTCTCGTATTATTAGCAATTGATTATACTAGCCAGTAATTGTGCTATTCTTAAAACATAAAATCAGGTACTACAACTGAAACCTTCAGTAGAAGTCATGAGAAACATATAAATATATATGCCAGAGATTAGCAACAGGGAGAAAAAAAAATAACACTTAGCCAGATGGCAACAAACTACAAACTTACCTCTTGTAACTCTATAGTTCATAAAGCAAATATTAAGAACTTTCACTGAATCCTACAGCAAAAAGCCAGCAGAAACTTAATACTTCCGAGACATTAATGATAAAAATACACTCAAGCAGCGTTTAACACAGTAGAAATAGGAGCTACCATTAAATCGTTCAGCAAAAAACCAGTAGAAACATGATTTATTTTGTAGACATTAACAGCAGAAAGGCAACAACACTTAGCTACCTTGTAACAAAGTATAAGCTTATTTGTAATTGTTTCTAATACAAAGTTGAACCAGAATGAAATAGACCATTTCTGTCAAGAAATTCAAAAATGCAATGTAACTTACTGTGAGTGAAACAGGTGGATGGAGAGGAGTTCACTTTGGGTCATGGAGCAGAGATGTGATTTTGAATTTTTGAGATCAACAAAGGCAAATGTATTTGGAGAGGAAGGCCAACCAGGTACTTGAGTGCAATTCAGTAACTCCCCCCATCCCTATAGTTGGTTTGCTACCTTTAGTGAGGTAGAATGTTTATGGATAAAAAGACAAGGTCTTTGAACTCTAAATACTTGAATGGAGTCACAGCATGTATCTATCTATTTATATATAGATGTAGGAACATATTGTATCAACAGCACAATTGATGAATGCATTTTCAGCAGAACATTTGGCTGAAATCAATTTTAGCTATAGTGTAGAAATTAATTTTTCCACTGATATGTGACCTCAGAGTATGTATAAAAGATTTGCTCAGAGGTTCACTGAAAGTGTTTTCAGCTAAATGCTTTTACTAAAAGTGCATTCAGTAAAAGCTTGTTGATCTATCAACAAGAATCCTAAAGTAAGTGGAGTGGAGGGGCCTATTCCCTTCAAAAATGCTGATTTCAATGTTTTTCTGGTCAGTTTTAAGGGAAGTTTGTACTGAACTTGTTTTGACCAAAATCTGTTTTTTCCACTTGATTCCATATTGATATTCTAAAGCATTAAGCCAGTTCTGCAAATAACTTGTTGGTTACAACTACCATTTTTTAGCCCCAAGAGAAATGGGGTTATGTGAAGAGAAAAGCAGAGTGACACGCATCCAGAGTGGTTATGCTGAAATTCTCTTCAAAATGAGAAAGGTCCTCCATTTGACAAATGGTTCAAGTCATCTTGTGATATTCACTGTAATAAGTATACTTGCTTCCATGTAAATACTTGGTGTGATACTCAGATTATATACTTTGATGCTCCTCTAATTTCTGACCAATGGGCCTTGGTTGTGGCTGAAAGGATGTTGTCCATCAGTACACTTGACCACCTGGGTGCATAACCAACTAAATTAACTGCAGTCTACCAGATCCAAACGCATTAAATGTACAAGTTCAGGAAAGTCAAGGCAGACATTTTCTACTGTGAGACTGCATTTGTGTGAGCTACTTTTCAACATTTTAAGGTGTTTATTTTCATGCAACTGTGGAGCCAGTTTATATAGGTAAGACTGAATCTGGGGGAGGGAGTGGAGTTAAATTTATTCACATTGTTGTTTGGTTGTTGGAAGTTTGACTACTACAAAACATGTTACATACCTTATCATACTCACAGTTTCATTTGCTTTGTTTTTCTTTGAGATTGACTTCTCTCATTTGCTGTTGAGGATTATTCTTCAGGTACACACAGTGTATCCTGAAAAATGGTACTTAATATTTTCTGAAGCACTTTAACAAACTCCAAAATATGCCAGCAGGCAAGAGGCTATGAACTTGAAGCAAAACACAGCAAATGTAGTAAACGTACAGGCAAAAGAAAGAGAAATAGCAGTGAGACTGATTGTGCAGAAGACAAGCATGCATGCCCAGCTGCTGTCACAAGTCAAGTTACCTGTGCATTAAACAGTGGGTGGATATAACCATTGTTCTCCTGCTAGTCCATTTGCTGTGTGTAGACTACTGTTAAGTGCTAGGGGTTAAGCTAAGCCACCTGGCCTACCATATATGTAACTCATATGTGGGGCAGGCTTTCAGCATAGTCAAGCCAAGGACTAACCTAAGTTGTGGTAGCCATGCCTTTCTCATTTCTATTGACCAATTAGGAGGAATAACATCCCACCAGAGTTCAAAATACTCCATTACCTCCTCTCCACCTTAAAGGACAACAAAGGGATTCTATTGCTCAACTTCTCTGTCCTTTTATTTCCTATTTATTGTCCCTGCTATGCATAAACAACAACACAGCATTTATTTTAAATCTCCACTAGAACAATACCTTACTGTACTGTGGTGGCTTCACTTTCAAAAAACTTTTATCCCGCCCTGGAAAAGTCTCCAGTTCATTGATGTCATCAAGGCCACTGAATGCAGGCTGTTTTCTGGCCAATTCCCTGCCCAAACTGACATCACCATGACAGTCCTAAAAACCCACCCATGCTGTTATGTCATAGCTCCCTGGTCCTTTCCCTACCCATACAGAAACTAAAGGCTAGAACAAGGAAAAGGTACATGAGTCAAGTTTCCTGCTGTGAGCTGTCAATCACAGCAGGTAACAGCTCCAAATTACCCTTAGCACTTTGACAGCTAAGGAAGTTAGGTGTCAAAGGGGGGATGGGAGATGAGTCAAAGTAGTATTCAGACTTCACAAAAAAAAACTGCAGCTTAGCCATTCTAAAAAGAAGCAGCAGTAAAAAGCACTCTGAAAATCTGTTCAGTGGCATTTGCACTGTTTGTGTTTTAAGTAGTCATTGAACAGCATGAAATGTTGCTTAATACTAACTGACTGAAAGCAGTGTATGCATGTAAAATCAATGCAGTGACAGGAGCTTTAAGGAAGAAAGAGGCCTGTGTGATGTAACTTTTTGCAGAAGAGCACTGGATTGTGGGATACCTAGAGGCAGACTAAACAATCAGAATTACTTCAAGATGCCAGACCCCATGTGGTCAGACTCCGAAATTATGTATTAAAAATATTTAAAAACTTGTAAATAGTCCCAGAGTGGTGTTAAAATATAAGAAACACCAAACCATGATGAAATAAACATGTTTTTGAGTCTGTGGGTGTGGTTCTCCTTTAATAAGGAACAATGTCACCTGTATGCAAGAAACCGGTTTGGCTTACTGGTTAATATTCTTTGAATGATGACTTTAGGATTCTATGTATAACAATGTTGCATTACTATGATGTTACTCTAAAATCAATTGATATGTAATAATAGCTGTTTTGTTGTATATCATTTATATAATTTTCTCTGGGTGTCTTTTTTACCTGGTTTTGTAATGATTTAGCTAAATTAAAGGAATCTTTAATTCCTGTATTGCTTGCATTATATAAAATTCTATGCTTGTGTCTGATATAGTGGGCATATTCATGCACTTCCATTCTGTAAATGCTTTGTCCTCTACCATTATATTGTCCTAGAATCTTTGTCTGTTAACCAAAGCCATAGGGAAAAATGCCTGGCTGGAATAGCCCTCCCTCCTCCATCTCAGTAGCAAACCTATCCTTAACAATGTTTTCATCCTGTTAATTACATCATGAACTTCAAGTACAAAATTAATTGATAAAAGGCATCAATAAAGCTCTGAGACAAACCTGCATCACACTTGACATTAGTCAACTGTTTAATTTCCGTGTATTGTTTTTAGAAAGCTAATTAGCAATGCTCGTTCTTAAATGCAGGACTCTTAGATTACTCTAAAGCTAATTAAATTGTCGACTTGCAGATTGAATTCTTTTTATATGTTGTTCTCAGAAAGCTAATTAAGAATGCCCACTCATGAATGCAAGTAGGTTTCAAATGTTTTTATCATCTAACATATGAAATAGCTCAGAAAGAGGGGTATAATGTATGATAAACAGTCACTGTTTATGTTATGAGATTGTTTGTTTATTGTATTATGGTACCTCTCCAAAGAAGTTAATAACTACATTGTTGTACTGGGCATTTCACAATAATGTAGCAATGTTTGCAGCCATAATTAAATCTGCAGTGCTCTTCTGCAAATCAGTGCTTTATAGAATGATTGCATCAGCAAAGATAGTCTGCAGGGAGTCAAGAAATTCCTGCATTCTTCATTTATCCTTAAAGGGGAATTTCACTGTTTGAACCACATAATTCTGGATGGAGGGGGAGAATGACTCTAGTTTCTGGTCATTGTGTACAATGCTAGGCTTAAAATAATGTGTGCATGTGCTGTTTTGGGACACTCTGCTCTGATTTTCATATGCAGATATGCCTTGCTGTTCAGTTAGTAGAAGTCAGATTTTTCACTGGAGTCACTACTGGATGCAAGACAGAATCACACTAGAGGGTGTCACGTATTGATTATGTGATAGTGCCATTCCTTTAAGTTACTTGGTGGTCTTGGGTGTGAATCACATTACCTGAGCTTTGGCTTCAGTTTACAAAAAGTTATGAAGTATGGCCATCTCTGTCTCTGGGTAAGCCACTTTCAAGTATCCTGAAAAGTAAGCATACCTTTCAACTGTCCAGATTTTTGCATCATATTTCTGGTCTATTTCTCATAAAATTGTGATTTTCTGACAAATCACTGATGAATCATTGAGGACAGAAATCAGAAAATAATGGCAGACAGCTCTGTTTCAGACTTCATATTATTCAGAAAATTCATGCTACTGCAAAACCTGTTCCATCAACTTTATGTTTGTAAGATAAATATTTAAAAAGTGTCCCTATTTCTGGGCTTTTGCCCCCCCCCCATTTTTTATGGCTTTGTCTAGATGTCTTACTCTAAGAAGTTGAGAAGTATGAATGTAATGCTAACTGAATCTACCCTGCAGATATGACATGATGTCAGAAATAGATGTTCTGAGGTCATTCAGATGCTGTAATTTGTATTTGTTTCTTGGATTGTTACTGTTATTGCCATAATCCCTAACAGAAGGCCTTTATTGGACACACCATGAAACTATAGGTTCATAGGAGATTACTAGGCTAACAGTTTACTAGCCCTTACAAGCCTAATGAATATAACCTGATTTTACCCAATATATGTGCCCTAGGGGGTAAGAGGATGTCATGGATTTGTGCCTATGCCTTGAGTATCTTACAGATTGCCCCTCTCCACAAAGGAACACAGGCACTATCCCAGGTGTGAATTTGCAATTCCCCATCCATTTATCCAAATTGTGCTTAAAGAGGGCCAGGGAAATGCTCTGTTTAATGTGAATACTCCTTGTTTGAAGCATGTGTCATAATCTCTGAGATACATATCTGTCTCTCCAGCATGTTTTGTTTGAATTGCTAAGAGTAGATCCCTAGATCAGGTGACCCTCATGCTGTTTGACTTTTAGATGTCTAGCAGCTCCATTAGGACTGAATTTGTGAGTGCCTTGTAGGCTAGGCATAAATCACCCCTTAATAGTTGGTAGGAGACAGAGTGAAGTGATAGAGCTTTCTCTGTCCACATAGGACATGTTGTTTACACCCTGCACTTTCTTTGTGAGGAACCGCTGAGGTCACACCAGCTGCTGTAAGTGCCCATTCAAGCACATACCAAATAGCACATTGTACTCGGTTATTGGTCTAATGAGGGCCAGGTACAGCAGGACTATAATTTACTTGGATCTGAATACCATGCATTTATTTATAAGTTGTGCCAAATAGGACTTCATCAACACTGTGGACTCATGGCTGTCAAAGTTCAGGCTACTATCTGTGTACCTAGATCTTTCATCTCTCAGTCTACTTTTAAGGCATGTGTTATTGATGTTGAAGGATATCTACATCATTGGAGAATTCAGTGATTCCCCCCAACTTGCAGTCATCAGCAAATTTTGTCATGCAAAGGCCTACCACATTAGCCTTGATTTCAAAGAAGTATATTTTGAACAGTAGTGATCCCAACACTCAGCCCTGTGACACAGCACTAGTAACTGGCCTCTTCATGGATCTGGATTTGCCCACTTTAACCAAATGTGTCCTATCCATGAGCCAGTTGGCTATCCATCTGCTGATGGATCCCTATTATTTCACTGAATGGCCACATTGTCAAACAGCATTTCATCAGAAGTACCATTCATTGAACCATTCTAAGATCGCATTGTGATATCCCCTCTCTGGGCCAGTAATCAAAGAGCCTGAATCCTCACCACTGACACTGGAGAGGGACATTTACTTGGAACAAAAATGGATATACCCAGTATTTCCAGATGCAGCTCTCTGCATCAAGCACAATTTCTCTTAAGAGCGCACAAGGAACAGTCTGTCTGGGGTCTGGATTTCTCTTTCTCTATTTCCAGGGCCCCAGTGAGACTCCCCACTGGCACAGCTGTAGAGTTGAGTCCTCGGTCAACTGTCCAAGCCAAGTTCTTTAGCACCCTGTTTGTGAAACCAGTGATTTGTGTTCCTGATCCAAGCAGCTGACACACACACTCTTAAAGGTTTGATTTTCACACACTCACATGCACACACACACCTGGGAAAAGCTGGCATAGATTTACTAGATATGCCTTCTTTTCCCAGACTATAAGGTAGTTACACTGCCACCAGACACTCCAAAGCCACCTACTCTAAGGCTCTTATAAGGGTCCCCAATTATACTGAGTGAAATTAATATTAATACAAATGATGGTGTTTGACCAATGCAGTGAGGCTTTCAGGAGTGGTCACAGAGTCACCAAATAGATAAGTACTCTCAAAGGTTAAAATATTCTTGAAAGGACCAACCAGAATGAAAAGTTTAAATATATTTAATAATAAATAATAAAATGACATGGAAATACTAAATATCTATTTTCAATAAACACCAGAGTTCAAGCACAGTAAATATTAAAGTAACACAGATGAACAGATTCACACAGATATAGAAAAATAGTACTTAACTAATCTCACTATATTTTCCTAACTGATCTTTAGGATTAATATCCCCTAGTTCACTTACTAGAGCATGGAAAGATGAAGTGGGTTAGATATATTTCTATGGCAGGTTCCAAAAACAGAGTGCTCTGAGACTTCAGTCTCATCTAGTATTAAAACCTCATTTTTTCCCTGGTTTACACAATGACATCACATGCATCTGGTCATCTGACTTCTGGTTCCCATACTGCCCTCTTTCAACAAATGACCCAGAATCTCACACATGTAAATAATACACACACAGTTTTGCTAAGATCTGTTGCAGCTTCTAGAAGTCATAAAACAATTTAAAACTTCCACCCACCCAGAGTAGCAAAAGGCTTCCTTGTACTTGTTTCCCCAGACATTTGGAGGGGAATTTAATAAACCCTACATGTTTTTTTTTTTCACATAGGCATCTTGCCATGATGCTTACATGGATGCGAACATATTAAGATGCAGTAAGCACTGCTAAGTGGCATGCACATGTAAACACAAACTTCCGTGGCATGCAAATCGCCTCATAAGCAGGTGAATCTCATGTAAATGAGGCAGGTAGAGAGATCCAACAAGCAGAAAGGCATCTGTTCAAACCCTGTGCCAGTGTTCTTAGTGTACGTGAAAAAATTCCATGTGCAGGAGTCGAGACAGACAAAAGAGGGGTGTAAAACTGTAGAAATGTGGGCATAAATCGCCTAAAAATGTAAGACCACATACACACATGAGCAAAACTATTAGTCTGTATGACAGAAAGATTAAAGGGAATTAGTTAAATTAATAATGTTTTTTAATAATCTCAGCATGTTTGTGCTACATGCCGCAGTGCTGAACACATGCTTAATAGGAAAAAAAAAAATAATTTTATAGTATGTGACAGAAACATATTATAGGACCTTGCGTGGGGTCCCTATAATGGTGTATTGCTGCTGTTGCCAAGTTGATAGGGCTATGAAGTGTGTAGTTTCTAGGTTGTCAGCATGGATGAATATGCAAATGAGGTGGGGTTACTGAATAGAAAGGAATAATCGTGTCTGCATATCCCCTTTGTGTAGGGTCTTACACCAAGTTGGTTTACACAGAATGTGGCTGACATCAGGGGGTGTGTTCTCTCACTTCTGATCTTTTTTAGGCTTAGGTGCACATGTTTGCATGGTGCTCTGCCTGGCTGAGCATTTTCTTAAAACCAGATGTATTCAATTAGAAAGTTTGACCTTTGTATAAGCTGTGCAGCATGGTGCTGTGTGCGGTACTGCGCACTGAAATACGGCTATTAAATTATGTTAATTATATTGTAGGCAGGTGAAATGCATCATAGCCAATCACACATTCTATACCTACAGCAAAGCTGTATAAAGTATGCATACAGTCTACATTCTGATTTCCCCCCAATACTCTGGACCATTGGAGTACAGACTTGGGAATTTTAACTGAGATAATGCTAGGGACTGCTCCACATCTGCTACATCTGTATGTGCTAGATGCTGAAGTCAGTGCTGCTTGTGTTGCTGACAGTAGGCCTACGCAGAGAAGGAGAAGAGTGTTCAGGCCCAGGGTAACCTTCCATGAGTTAGATGAGATGAAGATTGTAGGGAGCTACAGGGTCGCTAGGGACATACTACAAGAACTCACTGAGCTCTGCCACCCTCATCTCAGACCCAGACCCAACAGAGGGGAGCCCATCCCAGTGGAAACAAAGGTATGTGTAGCCCTTAGGATACTAGCTACAGGTACTTTCCAAAGACTAACTGGGGACATGATTGGGGTCTCACAAGCATCTGCATCCTGTATACTTCATCAGTTTCTGGATGTCTTGCTACCACATGCCAGTGAGCACGTATCTTTTCCCTTGACTGCTTAGGCAAGATCCAGCAATATGTAACACTTTTACCATGTAGCACACTACTCTGAAGTACTGGGTGCCATAGATTGCACTCATGTACACATTAAGGCACCACCAGGTGAAGAGGGTAGAATCTATGTCAACCACAAGGGGTACCACTCCATCAACTACAAGGTGGTGTTCAATGCCCAGTGGAATATCCTGAATGTGTGTGCTGGCAGCCCTGGCAGTTATCATGACTCTCATATCTGGCATGCATCACAGTTGTACCAGATGTTTGCTAGGTGGGATAGCCCACTAGGCTATTTACAGGGGGGTTCTGGCTATGCCCTGGAACTGTAGATGACAACACCCATCAGAAATGCGCACACACCCATGGAAGAATGGCATAATGAGGCAAACACAAACTGGGAATATCAATGTGTGTGTTTGGGCTTCTGAATTCACAGTTCTGGTGCCTCCACATATCTGGTGGAGTCCTGCAGTACTCTCCAGTCACATGTGCACATATGTTCACAGTATGTGCTATGCTACACAATCTGATCCTGCAGAAACAGCTGCAGCAGGATCAGCAAAGGGAGGGATACACAGCCCCCTACCAATGCCTTGGTCACCACAGCCACAGGAGGACTCTGAGGAGGAATCCCTGCTGATGTCCCTGTAGGCAGACATAGGCATGCTCAGTATACCCCGGCTTTGGCTAAAAGACACTGCATAGCACATTCACTGACAACCTTGGGACTGACACCTTACTCCTACTCATATACATATATTAAACTTGACGCCAGGCAACCCATACAACCTGTACTTATCCATGTATTGGCTGTGTACTGCTTGCTTCAGGCAGAGTCAGCCTTGAACTGTAGTTCTGTCAACTGCTGCATTTGCAAGGTAAGTCTCTAACCTACACAGTACTTGTAAGTTAGTATGGTATGGTATGTATAGATCTGCTACATTTATGCAAATAAATATAGTGGGCTATTTGGACAGAAGTAACATCCATATGGGACTACAGATACCCAATCAACTGTCATGTGTCCTTTAATAAGTCACTAGGCCTCATGCATGGAATATTCAGTACATTGGTCAAGGGAGATGTTAAAATGAGGGGTTACATGATTATTGATGCATCCCAGCATAACATGCAATGTTGTTCCCCCACCCCAACACAACAGTGTTCCCATATAACTGCTGTAACAGTAACTCATCAGTGGTATATAAGCAATCCAGGCAATCTCAGGACAATAACATAGAAATTGATCATAGAGTGTATGTCTCACTTAATGCAGGAATAACAATGTACGTATTTATGCTGCTGTTTGTGTGATGAATGACTACTCTCTCTGGCAGCTTGTGTGGCTCAGTGGACTAGGAAATTTAGCATGGGTGATGGTGTTGATGGTTCTAATCTGGAAGTATCCACATCTTTTGGATGTGATGTATTATTATGTTGATGTTTTTATAGACTGTAAGCCTGTGTGTGATGTAACATTATTAACCTCTGTCACATATTAATTACATTAGACAGCTGAAGAATGCCAGTGACAATTTGAAGTGCAGTACTGCAGACACAGAGACAGATGTCATTGTCTGTAACACACAAAATCCAAGACTGGAGTACAGGTAGGTGTGGCCTGGAGTCAGTTTATAAGTAATGACAATTCCACTGTCATGCTCATACACTTAAACAGAGCATAATTCTGTTGCCCCTTGCCCAAAATTATCTATTATGTATAGATATGTCTATACATACATATACAATGGATATAAAAAGTGTACACACCCCCTGTTAAAATGCCAGGTTTTTGTGATATAAAAAAATAAGACCACAATAAACTTTTCCCACCTTTAATGTGACCTATAACCTGTACAATTCAATTGAAAAACAAACAAATCTGTTAGGGGAAATAAAAAAAAAAAAAAGCTTACAATAAGGTGGTTTTATAAGTGTGCACACCCTTAAACTTAATACTTTGTTGAACCACCTTTTGATTTAATTAGAGTATTCAGTCTTCCTGGGTAGGAGTCTATCAGCATGGCACATCTTGACTTCGCAATATTTGCCCACTCTTCCTTGCAAAAACGCTCCAAATCTGTCAGATTGCGAGGGCATCTCTTGGGCACAGCCCTCTTCAGGTCACCCCACAGATTTTCTATTGGATTTAGGTTTGGGCTCTGGCTGGGCCATTCCAAAACTTTAATTTTCTTCTGGTGAAGCCATTCTTTTGTTGATTTGGATGTATGCTTGGGGTCATTGTCATGTTGAAAGGTGAAATTCCTCTTCATCTTCAGCTTTCTAGCAGATGCCTGAAGATTTTGGGGCAAAAGTGACTGGTATTTGGAACTGTTCATAATTCCCTCCACCTTGACTAAAGCCCCAGTTCCAGCTGAAGAAAAGCAACCCCAAAGCATGATACTGCCACCATCATACTTCACCGTGGGGATGGTGTTCTTTTGATGATGCAAAGTGTTGTTTTTGCACCAAACGTACCTTTTGGAATTGTGGCCAAAAACGTTCAACCTTGCTCTCATCAGACCATAACACATTTTCCCCACATACTTTTGGGAGACTTGATGTATTGTTTTGCAAATTTTAGCTGGGCCTGGATGTTTTTCTGTGTAAGAAAAGGCTTCCGACTTGCAACCCTACCCCATAGTCCAGACATATTGAGAATACGGGAGATTGTTGTCACATGTAGTACACAACCAGTACTTTCCAGAAATTTCTGCAGCTCCTTCAGTGTTGCTGTAGATACCTTGGCAGCCTCCCTGACCAGTTTTCATTTTGTCTTCTCATCAGTTTTGGAGAGGATGTCCAGTTCTTTGCAAGCTAACCGTTGTCCCATATTTTCTCCAGTTTTTGATGACTGTCTTCACTGTGTTCCATGGTATATCCAATGCTGTGGAAATATTTCTGTACCCTTCGTCTGACTGATACCTTTCGACAATGAGATCCCTTTGATAATTTGTAAGTTCTCTGTAAACCATGGCTTTTGCTGTAGCAGGCAACTGTGTAATTGTCAGGAAAATCCTACTTGGACAGCTGAACTTTATTTGGGGTTAATCAGAGTCTCTTTAATTGATGGCAGGTGTGTACCCAAGAAGACTGAATGCTGTAATTAAATCAAAAGGTTCTTCAACAAAGTATTAGTTTAAGGGTGTGCTTATGTAACCAACTTATTGTACATTTTTTATTTTTGATATTTTTCCCCTAACAGATTTGTTTTTCAGTTGAATTGTACAGGTTATAGGTCACATTAAAGGTGGGAAAAGTTTTGAAATTATTTATTGTGGTCTCATTTTTTTATATCACAAAAAAATGGTATTTTACCAGGGGTGTGTACACTTTTTATATCCACTGTATGTAAACATATCTGTCTGTCAGTTACTCTCTTTCTCTCTCTCCTATGGATAGTATAACTATCTCTATGTATATATAAATAGAGATATACCTCTATATATATATATATATATATATATATATATATATATATATATATATATATATATATAAACATACATCTCAGGCCTCTCCCACACACATATACATATCATACACACAAACGGCTACATTTCTATATACATCCCTGTTGTATACATAAATGTATGTGGATTTCTGTATTGTCCTACATACCCTGATAATGATGAGTAAAGCTGCACTATCACACATCTATAATGTTGTTCAAAAGATCCAAAGTAAGGGCTCAACAGTACATAATGCACATACCTACAGACCCCTGTGCCTGCTGGATATCACTACACATACAGCAACAGGTGAGCAGGTGGTGTAATGTATAATGTCTATGCATGCATGGACAGGGCACACTGTTGTTGCCCACAGGCTTGCCCATCCAAATGCAAACAGCCACATATAGCCAACCTGGTAACTGTAGCCACATAGCTAGGATAAATAAGTTATCTGACTGCTAGGATACTAGAGGCATATAACAGCATGAAGCAATTTCACTCTGCACACCACAGATGCTGTTCAACACAAGCCTAGTTTGTGTAATCCACAAGTAGTTTGCCTGCAGTCATGTCTAAAACAGACATCAGCTGTGGCACATGTGATAAGTACTGTGATCTGTAATGTGTAAGAGTAGTTAGGAAGAGATTCTAATCTCACTGCAGACCACTTGGTGTGTGTGTGTGTGTGTGTGTGTGTGTGTGTGTGTGTGTGTGTGTGTGTGTGTGTGTGTGTGTGTGTGTGTGTGTGTGTGTGTGTGTGTGTGTGTGTGTGTGTGTGTGTGTGTGTGTGTGTGTGTGTGCGTGCGTGCACACGCATGTATCCCCCTGAAAAACAACTGAGAATTCCTCATTGACTGTGAAACTGCAATAGTTCTCCACTTTTTGCCCCTGTAAGTTGCTGCCGGTTTCCAAACTGCCTTTTTCTACAAGGCCTGCTGATGCCATCGACCATAAGACTACCAACTGCCATTGTAATGTCAGACTTGAGCTGTGGCCCATGTGACAAGTACTGTGATCTATAGTCTGTAAAACTAGATAGGTAGGAGTTCTAATCTCACTCCAGACCACTCAGTGTGTGTGTTTGTATCTCTGTACAACATAAAAATGATCATGTCATTAACTTAGAAAGAAGTAGGGTTTTGGAGTATTTTGAATGTAGGAGGTGATATGGGCCTCCCATTGCATGACCACAACTAGGCCTGCTGATGTCATC
This sequence comes from Protopterus annectens, assembly GCF_019279795.1. Taxonomy (NCBI): domain Eukaryota; kingdom Metazoa; phylum Chordata; order Ceratodontiformes; family Protopteridae; genus Protopterus; species Protopterus annectens. The sequence goes on along the minus strand of NC_056750.1, from coordinate 445,741,259 downwards.
AAGCATACGTTGCCCAAAAGAGATAGTAATAGCAGACTTGAGGTGTAGTGCCTGAGTCATGTACTGTGATCTGTAGTGAGTACCATCAGATAGGCAAGTGTTCTAATCTACATGCAGCCATCTTGCAGTGTGTGTGTGCTGTGCTGTGTCCTATAAACAGTAAGTGGAAGTGGTGCTAGCCTCAATGTAGCCAAGTTTGTGTGTGTGGCTGTTAATATTACATCAGCTTATTGAATCATAGGATCTTTGAACTTTAGTAGCATAATGGCCCTACAGCCCTCACAATCCTAGCCAAGTTTATACCCTTATTTACATGATCAGCACATACTGACCTGTTCATGAGGGACACACTCGGAAGCCTTGTGGTGAAATAACAGTCACTCAGCCAATCATACATATGGAATTTGACAAGGTCCACTGAGGTGCTCTGTTTGCCGTTAGGCAGGATTCTGTTTCAAAGATGTGTTAAGGTCTGCTAGACAGATCCCTCCCACCAGCATGTATTACTAATGTCACATACCAGGTTAATGTCTTTAAGGTGAATAATCCATGTACCATGCCACCTACAGATATGCAGCATTTCCAATCAAGCAGGGTCACACATTGCCCCATATAGGATTATAGGATCATAGAAGGTTACTAGGCTAATGGCTCTGAGGCCCTTACAAGCCTATCCAAGAGTGTATCCCCCAAAAAGAAACTTCAGTCAGCACCTGTTGCTCCTGTCAGTGAGGGACACAGGTGGAGCCTCTGGGACAAGTTTGTAGTTTCCCATCCACTCATCAAGGTTGCACTTGAAGAGGGTATGTGAGGTGTTCTGTTTGACATGTATGGGAAGTCTATTCCAGAGATGGGGCAGCCTCTGGGAGACAAACCTGTCTTTCCAGCAGGTTTTGTTCATGTTGCATATTAGATTTAGGCCTTTAGATCGGGTAATGTGTGAGGAGTTAGACTTATGGATATGGAGCATCTCCAGTAGAGCAGGGTCTGATATTACTTTGTAGGCTATACATGGATCACCTCTGAGCAATCTATACGATACCAAGTAGAGTGATAGTGATTTGAGCCTGTCCGCATAGGACAGGTGCTGGAGACCATGGATTCTATTTGTGAGGAATTTCTCTGGCCCTTCCAGTTAGGGCAGGTGTTTGGAGAGGTACATATCAAATGGGGCTTTATACTCAATTTATTGGCCTAATGAGGGAGTAGTACAGAGTGGTAATAACCTCCTTTTTTCTGGATGCAATACCTTTACTTATGAGATGAACCAAGTAAAAGGCTTTTCTGACCACTGCTGCTACATAATGGTCGAATGTGAGATTGCTGTCAACCCGAGTACCCAGGTCTCTCACCACAGGTTGTATGCTTAGGGGGTTGCCTTTGATGTGGGGGACGTGGTTTTGCTGAATGGTATGATAATACATTTTTTGCATTTAACTTAGGGTCATGACTTTGGCACCAGTCATTTGTTGCTGTGAGACCCTCTTGCAGTATGTTAACATCATTTGGGGGAGTTAATGACAGCACCCAACTTAGTCATCAGCAAACGTGGTCAGCCCCAGACCCTTTGTCTTTGCCTGGACCTCTGAGAAAAAGATGCCAAACAGAAGGGGTCCCAGGACAGATCCCTGGGGAACACCACTAGTGACAGATCTGCTTCCGGAGGTGTAGGCACCTATCTTGTCCTTGTGGGTCATATCAGTGAGCCAGCTGGCAACCCACCAAGGCAGAGATCACCTCTGAGTAGTCTGTATGGTACAGGTTACAATGACCACTGATTTCAAATGAAGCTCATTGAACAGATACTAAAGATGTGAAGTTCCCTTGTGAGGAACCATTGTGTTGTGTGCAATTGCCAGCAGTGCTTATAAAAGTACAGTACCAAATGGTCATTGCCCTCAAATATTGGCATGCTGAGATAAGAGTACATGGAGGTTATGATTGTCAATTTCGGGAGTCTGTGCACTAAGTTATGACATATGATTCCTGTCTTACCACTGGGGAGACATGGTGATCTCAGGTACATTAGGTGTCAATCTGTGTGGCCAGGCCTATGTGTCTAGGTCTGTCACCCCTGAGTATGTCCATCACATGTTGCGACTGATGTGCTACTTACCAGGAACATAGGTGTTACTGATGGAAATGATACTACATATATATTTGCATGGAGTTTGCGGCTATTAGTATGTCAACAGGCATTTGTTCATCAGTATCCTCTTGTAGGATATTGACATAACTGAGTCTATGACCACTCACAGTTTGCAGGAATCAGCCAACATTGTCAGCCATAGACAGTCAGTATTCAGTTGTATCATGGTTAAATGGATTCTAAGCAGTACAGGACCCAGGACTGAGCCCTGTTAAACACTGGTGCTTACAGATCAGCTACTGGAGGCAGATTTTCCTATTTTGAGTATGTGTGCCATCAAAGAGACACTTAGTGACACCTATTATTATATTACCATGGATGCTTAAGTGAGTGCTTTTGACAATGATGCCTGAGTGGGGGAAAGAATCACACAGCTTGGCTACATCCAGGGGGTTGTATGCCCTGATGTCCCCTCACCCAGGTCCTTGGTGACTGCCTTGGACATGTTAACCACATTTAATTGCCATAATATCCCCATCAGACACCCAAACTGTGTACAGTCAACTGTTTGTAGGTCACATATATGTGTGCTGATCAGCTCCATGATGATTTGCCCCATGGGCGTACAGATATGGATATTCAGGCAAATAGGTGGTGCATCCAACCACCAGAACTATATACCTTTGTGCAAGGGGATAACAGTTGTCATTGTCCACTCAGTTGGATTGCAGCCAGTGGTTACAGTAGGATTGCAAAGAGTTCCTAATGGTGTTAATAATCCTTGGTGGATCCCATGTAGGACTCGGCTTGGGATTTTAGCATGTCCAATAGATGCTGTGTATCCCCCATAGAGAAGACAGTTACGGCCTGCTCTGTAGAAGTGGAAGGTATGGGACAGGTTGTAGGAATGTCATGTGGAACATGTGGTGGGGACAGGAGAATGAAGTTGATGCAGAACCTGTGGGACAATAGGTTAGCTATGAGTACAAATCCATCATATGTGACATCATTATGTACGAGTTCACCGACAATCTAAGCCTGTCTTCTGAGGTTACACATGTAACTACACTGTTCCTTGTGGATGGAGGCTAATTTTGTCATGTACTGTTTCTACATGATGTCACAACAACACTACGTGCTTATTTTAGCTGAGGAGGTTGTGCCTCCATTTTAGGAGGCACCCTCACCCCAACTGTCACACAGCAATGTCCACCTCTTATTGTACAGGCTGTTAATGGCAGTTGTCCACCAAGCAGAATTGCTCTGGCTTAAGGAGCTCATGTTCCTCCTGTCAGGTACAGCCGAGTCTATGCAGTTGTACTGTTGTTTACATAATGCATGGGTGTAGAGCTGTGCATACTTGCCTGTCCCATCTGAAGGTGATGTGCAATCACACTATGTGAACCATCCCATAGGAGGTAATTTATTGCTTTGTTGAAGTATATTTCTGTATTTTCTACAAGGGAGTTTAGGTCTGATATTATTAATGAGACTCATCTGTGGTCAGATCTCACCAGGGAGGACCTTACAGTGTTGGGCTGCAGTGGTCACCCATATTGGGAAACACATGAAGCACTACTTTGGTTCCCCTTGTGGAGATGTCACACCACTAGTCCAGGGCATTGTAGTTAAAGGCATGGACTAGCCTTTGGGCAAGTGTGCTTCAGCACAACTAAGCAACATGGTTGGTGGTTACTTAATGCCACCCCAAACTTGATAGACACAAATACATTCAAATAAGCACAACTGGGTGTCTGGATTCATAGAGCTGCTCCTGTAGCTGCAATGGATTGATTAGGTGCCCTTCCATCAGTGAATAACACCTGCAGTGTCTCCAGGAAAGCATAGTGTTTCACTAAATCTGGATGTGTATCTGTCCTTAATGAATATGTATACTTCACCTGCATTACCTTGCACACTGTCAGTTTGAGGTCTGAACATGTGGAAGGATGTGTAATCTGGTATGGCTGTGGTGCTGTCCACAGCTGTGAACCAGGTTTCTTTGATAGCAGAAATGTCTGCATATCCCAATGTTAGGACACCTTCCACAGAGTGTGGTTTAGAGTTGCCATTCCCAGCATGTAGCAGCATAACTATGATGTTGTATGAAGATGGCATTCACATTGGAAAGTTTACCCTCCGTATAGTGCCTATAAAGATGTACTGTGGGGCTGTCAACAGCCATAGCCAGTACTCAAAATCCCTGGGGTGAGAAATGAAGATGATCTCTTGCAAAGCATTGACGTCTGTTGAGCAAGTCATCCCAGGCAGAGATGTAGTGGATCCCCTTACAATGACACACACTAAGGCAATTATTGACATCCCTCATTTTCCATGTGTATTGAGTCATCATCCTAGGGGAGGGTCATATGCAGCTGAAAGCTATGGGCATACCTACGAGAGACAGTGTGTGTAAACTCAGGCATGTGTCTGCATATACAGTCTAGTGATGTATGTCCCTAGTTGTACACACCTGAAGGAAATATGATGTCATTATTCCACCTAATATTCCTTGAGTTGTGGTAATGTGTGGTATAGGGTATTGTGTCAACCCACAGACAGCTAACTGTGATGTTTCCCATATGTAACCTGGTTACACAGGCATCAATGTTTCTCAAGGTGTACTCCCCTATGAGTAATAGGCTGGCTTTTGTGTTTTGTCTCAGGTGTGTGACCAGTGAGACAGTGGTGCATGCACAATTATATGTACTGTGCTCTCCAGAGGTCAGAGTTTCTGAGGTGTCTGTTTGGGAATGTGTCTGGTAAGGAGCTGCAGACATGCAGGTGTGTGTGATTTGGGTGTCGGTGGTGCAGGAGGTGCGCTGTGCATGTTGCCAAAATATTCATTGCCATATGCACTGACTACTGTGTGAGACACCATGGAATCAAGGTTTGAAGCACAGTCATATCTGTAACACATTGTGTTTGTGTGGCACAGGAGTAGAGGGGTAGGCACACTTTCCACATGTCATCAGCAGTCATTGATAGTTCCATTAGCAATACAGTCATACTTGTGTACGTCACAACATGCCATAGTCAGTGTCATGACAGATGATGAAATGTACCATGTCACCTTTATGTAGGTCCCCTATGGTAACACAGTACCTGACAGTGTGCCATACAATGCTTTGCCAGCCATGTGGAGCTTGGATTGACCATAATCCTGTCATTTAGGCATGGTCCCAATACCATACCTACAAATGTGACACTGTGCAAGTCCTGCAAAGTTATGGTCATGCTGCCACACCCCTGGGGTTGACAGCCTGAAAGTGTTTGTGGGCATGCCTTGAAATGAAGACGTGGATGCCTTGCATGCACAGAGGAGTTGTTCAACTTTGCTAACATTACGTTGGGCATGCAAGCGTGCAATCTCTGTCAAGCAACCACACAGCAAACTAGTTATGTGACATGATATAAGAACACAGATATGTGATCCAGGTACATAACTGTACAATATGACATACCTAGGACATGTCACAACCAAATAGCAGGCCTGTCAGCAAACTAAAGCCTATGCTGGAAAAATAGCAAAAAAGTAAACAGAAAAAACGGCAAGGCTACAATAGCTATAGGCATAAATTAAGTACTTTAATAAAACAAGGATAAGCGCTTTTGCATATTCTGCTTCCTCAGATCCAAGGACATTTGGCAGGTGGACACACTTTGGCCAAAGGTGGCCAGTCTTCTGCAGTAGACCTCACAACCATGTCATGCAGATATTCACCATTAATCTGTTGAAGGGCAGGATGCATGAAGTGCTGTAAAATTGTCATCTACGATGGATCACCGCTGCTGTGCTGCTTGTTTCAGCCAGCCTGGATATTGCACATTATGTTGTGACACTGCAGCTTTGCTCCTAATCACCATCTGGTCAGTTCCCTAGTGACATACCACCAACCATGGTACAGAAGGCATAATACATGCAAAAGTCAACTGATTGCTCAGGCACTAATCAAGACATCTACCTGACGGAGGGTATGTGAAGCCTAAAGAGACTTTCATGATGTGGGACAACCATGTGGATGAAAAAAACAGGCTGTGTCCAGCTACTCATCATGACCTTCATAGTAGCATTTTACATCTGATGACAGAAAAAGTATTGGACTATGGTGTCCCATAGCCAGGCACCAGCAATTCAGGGGACTCCCCTGCTTTCTACAATCTTCACAAGGTAATTGTGTCCTTTCAGTACACACCACTTGAGTAGTGTCCAACTGCAGAATATCTTTGTAAAACCTCCCACCTTACCTTCACAGCATAAACATATTACAATTCCCTGCATTGTCTGTCTGTACTCTGTACAGACACCTTGGCTGACTCTCTTCTTGGAACATGATGGAAGTAACTGAAATACTTAGTTGTGCAGAGGACAACTAACATGCAATGCCAAGCAGTGTCCCCAGATCTCTGACATCTGATATGTAAAAAGAAGCACCAAATCCAAGGAAAAGTAAAATATACCAATAACACCAAGGTTCCGGTCTGGCAAACAAAAATCAGCTCTTTATTTCCAAAGATACGTTAAAATCCACAAAGTATGAGCGCTTTCGTCTGCTCAAGGCAGACTTCTTCAGAATGGATCTTTGGAAATAAAGAGCTGATTTTTGTTTGCCAGACCGGAACCTTGGTGTTATCTGATATGTAAAGCCATTAAAGGAGTTATCATGGATATGATCAGTAACAATGTCATACACCAAATGACACTGGACCAAACACAGTTTGTTTAGCCCAAGGGCAGATCATGCCTACCTACTCTAACTGGTGGACCTCACTGAGTGTTACACTATGCAATGGATGACTGGAATATGACTCACTCCACCTACCATGGTCTGCAAGGTGTTCAACAATATTAGGCCAGCAGGCCTTGCTGGAAACTGTGTAGGTTATTTACACAGTGGTATGTCAGCTGGTGGATAGCCAAGTAAGTGTCTGATTATCATAATCTGAGAAGATAGCATTGGGTAGACCTACATTTCAATGAGACCAGTCACCAGTGGACTTCCCTCAAACATCATTAATAGAGTACCCCTTGTAGCCATTCCCTTTTCTGCAGTCACGGCCACTGTCAGTGACCTCTGACTACATTAGCATGTGATTGCATATTAGAAGCTGTCACTGAATCCCACACAGAACCAACAGTTATCCAGTATAGTCTGAGGGATGCATTCAGTTGTTGTCAGAGCCACTATCCATTTGGAAGTCCTCCACCTATGTAAAATATAGTAATGTCCGCACACAGTTCAGCCATTATTCATGGACTTATGGACAGAGAGTAATGTAGCCTTTGACTTTCACTGGTTGGTAAAATGTGGTGCTCCATTCAATGTTGTACAACCTATACAGAAAGGTATGGCATGTAGATCCCAAACTGTCATTGTTATACTGTATTTGGCACTCACCGCACCTATCATTGATTGCAATGACACCTTTGCTACATTACTACACAGGCATCTTTTACAACTGTAGCAGCCACACAGGTTCCATGATAAACCAATACACATTGCAGATAACATGTCTGATGCAGTCCGTGTCAAGAGCATACATGTGCAGCCTTTCTCCTACATGCCTTAGAGGGGATGTGTATGGCTGCCATACAGGGAGATGTCAGATCCCACTGTGTACCTCCTGCTTACCAGACAGAACTAACGTGTGTTACCTGTTCTACACACCTACACCATCATTGGAGTATAAATAGTACATGCTGGAGAGACAGGTATATAACACAGACACTACACCCTATATGTAATAGGCTCCCCATGCATGTGAAGCACACTTCTGCTGTAATGCACATCATATGCAAGTTACACAATGGGATGCAGAACAAGACAATCATAACTGGTGTAGGACAAATGTCTGTAATGGACATTGGAAATTTGTTGATGGGATCATCTCCATAATGACAGCTTGTAGATGTTTTACCTACAGAAACCCTTGTGACACTTATCAAGGGTATCAGACCATGTCACGAATGAAGGATGCATGAGTAGGCTGCATGACGCCATTGCGCTTGTTAGCCTGTTATACACACATGACCCTATGGAGCCGTGCACCTATGCTGCTGTATCTTGCTGGACACGTATGTTTTCTGTGCTGAAATTCCATCCTGTGCTGTGACATCTATGTGTGTATTGCTGCTGTGTATCCATAGGTATCCCCTAGAGACTCCTGAAAGTGAATCATAAACAGGTCATTGATACAGGTTTCATTTTGTAAGTACACAGTCATTACAACATCATACAACATAAGGCACACAAAATTATGTGGCTTACTCATTACAAATGTCAGCATACAGTATCTTAGTGACCAGTACAAGTGGCATGGCAAAGCAACACTGCATTACACAATTACATATTAATTTATATAGTCACCTTGTGCATCAGATACACAGCTTCATTTCCTTGCAACAATGAGGATGACAAAGATCTGGTACAGGAATCACTTCCTCAGGGTGTTGTGTAGGGGTGCAGGAGGCCTAGGCTGATCCAATAGGTTGAATGCATGTGTGAGTCAGGATGGGAAGTAGGCAAGATGAACCATGGAAATGTACCATGTGTATGTCTGTAGGTTACCTGATTTTGACAGTGGTATGTGTGCATGAACACAGTCGAGCTCAGTGTTAGCCCTACATGTGTGTATGTTGGACAGATGTGAATCATGCATGGTAGAGCTGACAGTTCACCGTTTCAACCCCCGAACATGGGAACTGGCTCTGCCAGGAGTTGCATTGGCACCTCCATGACCAAGGTTAGGCGTAGTGCTACTACCTGATGGTGACTGCTGTCTTCTGGGACCATGTCCTCCATGGGAACACTCAGGACCCAGGAGCCCATGACCTGTCATGTCTTGATGTGAACACTATACTTCCCTCTGAAGTGCTGGATGTACTGCCACTATGACAGCGTGATTGTGCAAGGCCAAGTGGACTCTCAGCAGATGTAGCTGCTGACCTATGTCCACAAGTCTAACATTCAACTGCAATCAGATGTTCCATCACAGACCATGTGCATTCCAAAACAGATATTCTGCGATCTGTCTCAGACCACCTTATTTCCACTCATCAGTGAACCAATCCAGGGCATCAACAATGTAGTGGAAGCAGTCATGGATGTCAGACTGTACTGTACCCATAACCCTGAGCATTCATCTGGAGTTCCATTTGTAATGTACCTGTGCTGCCACGATGTCCCGAAATATACGCTGAGTGATATATGATGAGACATCTGCAACAGGTGGTGGAAGGACAACAGGCCTCCTACAAGCATCCCTGTCCATCCACCCACCTGTGTGGAACCTCACCAACTCTCTGGTTATGGCCAGTGTCTACACTCACTGGAGCCATAGCTGCCACACTTTCCTGTTCAATGTACCTAGCCTGTGACTGTCCAGTGTGTGCGGCCTCTGGGTATGTGTAGGCATACTGACTGTATGCGGTGATAATGAGGGCAGAAGAGGGATGTAAACCTCTGGGACAGATTCAGCCCCTGAAAACCCCACCTGTGCCTCACTTTGGCTACCATCATTATCAGAGTCTGAAGAGACACTGACATCAGGTTGTGTACGGAACAGAGGCCAACCACCCTGGTCACCTGTGTAAAAAAAAAGGGAAAAACAGTATATTAATACCTGCATGATTATGCTCTGCAGTACTATGTTGCAATATATGTAAAGCTGTATACACTGTTGTCACTATTACAGACCTGTTTAACCCTCAACCTCATATAGTAGGACACGAGGACATTACTTTGCCACAAACATCTGTAGTTACTTGTAAATAAAAGCTCTTTACACTGCAATCTCCTCAGCAACAATGAGGTACTCTGTTGTCATTTGTGAAGACTTTGCACAGTTGACATATTTTGGCAATCTCTAATGTCCTGACAATACTGTCACATCAATCAGTGTTGTCACACCTACAAGGCATAGGTATGACTCTAAAGTGTGTGCTTTCAGAAAATATATGTGCAGTTAGCAATCATGCCGACAGTGCAGCAATCCAGCCAGCAGGCCTGGATGACATTTTATGCAATACATTGCAGCAAATCTACATCTGTAACAAAACAGTGTTGTGCTTATCAGAAGCAGGACCACAGCCTTGCCCGATTCCTGAGGGGCCTGTGAAAAGTTGAGGAAGAGTTAATGTAAACACTACCACATCTTGCATTATAACATGATAATGCGTTTAAATATCTGACATTTACAGTAGTTACTTTAATTATGTTGGTCAAAATCTGAGCATGAGATTCAAACTGCAGTTGAACTCCTCCCCCCAAAGAACAAACACCTAACACCCACATAAAAGTATGTATACCCTGATACATTGAATGCTATAGTATTGCAATGCTGATGAAACTAAATGGCCTGGATGCTCCTCTGGTGTGGAAACTGTGGCACCCACATCCATGATATACAGTGTGATGGATGCCTGGGAGTTGTATGTTCCTAGGTTTGCCAGGAATTCCTCAGTGGCTGAGAGTAGTTGTTCTGCTGCAGGCCATCCACCAGTGACACCATGATCCCTGGCCACATCTGCTGCTGTTCTGCATGCGGCATTAATCATATCTGTGGTATGGTGTTGATCTGTTCATATGTCCTGCTCTGGTGATGTATGATGATCATTTCACGGACAAGGTCAGCCCATAGTGCTGCCTGCTGTTCCCTGTTGTGCCTACCCCTGGACAGCAGGTATTGATGGAGGCCTTCCAGAATTATATCATTCTCAGCATCCATAAAGGGGGCATGTCATCTGGCATACTAAAGATGACAAAATGGGAACACATGTCAGGATCCCATATGTGGAAGTACATTATGTAGAGATATAGCAAGAACAGACTGGCTGGCATTATCCACTGCTTGATCACACATGTCATATTTCACAGTGTGCAAACATAGTAACTGTGGGGATTCAACTAGGATACTAGCAATAGTCAGCTATTCCAATTTGTGCCATGACAGATACTGCTGTATGATCGCATACCCAACACGGGAGTCCATTGTAGTGTGTCCCCTAGGGGCAACCACCCTGATATGTCAAAACTTCAGTGCCAAACAAATCTTGTGGTATTGCAACCACTATAAAGGGACATTCCTACGAGACCAGTGTGCCACATTGACAAAAACATTCCACCCTTGATGTACTGTATGTCTTCTGTAGGTGTAACAAATCTGGAGATCAATGACATGTTTTCATTACAGTTCAAAGAAAGCCTTGATGTAATCCCCATTCCCCTAAGTATATTCACATGTATGCGTCATTTTTTAAACAAAAAGATTATATACCTGATAGAGTGTACAATACTCCTCTGTTGATATGTGCAGGTATATAAAGTGTTTGGCAATGCATTTACTGTCTGCAGAAAGTCTTATACAAACTGGTTCCCATAGTCAGCTGTTTGCCTTTTTAACATGGTTCTCATTACCAGGTGATTGGCTCTTAACCAATCTGTGGTTCTGAAATACTAATTGCAGCCAGCACAGCGGATTCACGGTATAAACTGCCAATGACATGCAACCACTGAACAAGATATAAGGCTTTCATGTAGATTAGAAGCCCTTGCTGATATGTTGTCCTGGAGATTCCTGGAGTCAAAATACTAAATCTTTGCAGAGGGTATGTCTGTAGCAGCTACTTTTACATACAGATAGCTGATGCTGCAGACAATAGGCATAGGCAGAGTGTGAACACTTTGGAGGATAACAAGCTGTAAGAGTAACTGTTGGAGCTGTGCCAGCCTTGTTGTTGGGGCAGGGCTCAGTGAGGGTACCCATTCCACTGCATATTAAGGCATGTGTTTAAGATAAGTATGTTAGGCAATGGTATCACTAACAGAGTGCTAGACAGCATATTCGTTGTGCCCTTGAACAACATAGGGGGTAAATATACCATTATGTCAACCATTTGAGCAACTGTCAGGTCATGTGTTACATTATGATAGTCATTTGGAATGTGTGCTGGCACTCCTGATTACTAGCAGGACCTCCATGCATGTATGTTAGTTGTGCAGCTGTGCTGATCTGTAATATCATTATGAAATGACTGTGTGCTGCACTTAGATATTAGTGGGCCTCATTTGTATTACCTAAGTTACAATCTTCTGTGAATGCATATTAATGCTTGACCTGACACTTTATGCACTTATACTGTTGCTATAGGGATATGTCAAGTGTGTTCCTATCTGCAGGCTTGTGACTGCCATCAGTGAAAAGAAGACATTTCATTTAAAATGCATTGAGTGGATAAAGAGTGCATGACTCAGTCATTCATTGATGGGTTCACAATAATGTAATTTAAATGCTACACAACACTGGATTTGAACTCAGGACTATGTCTGGCAAAAATTACTGTTTGCAAAGCATTTAACAGACTGAGCTACTGAGTCACTGTTACAGCATGTGTATTTGTGAAGGTATAAGTGCACACAATACAGTCTGTGACTTACCTCCATTACATCCATTATGTGCCTGGCTTTATAGGGATGTATTTCTCCACCAGAGTACCAGTTGAACATGTATTTTGCTATTAATGTTTTAGCAGGTGTACTTGTACATGTTGCTGTTAAAAGTGCCCATTTACCTGTTATTAGAGACCTCAGTTACATCCATAAGTTTTGGTCTGGTTTTCTAGTGGTGTAGTCCTGTACTAGACTAGAAATTACACTCCCAGTTTTTCCATTCATTTTTTATCAAGTTTGCACAACATGGCATGATGCACAGCTCTCCTTACATATGCTTAATTATGGTAACTTGCAATTGCTATGTTTTGCTTAAACCACCTGTTTTAATTGACAGCTGCCTGGCATGACAGGTTAATGCAGTGGTCTGCAGGTGCGATGGTCTCGGGTTTGAAATAGGGGACAGGTGTTAATTTTGTACTTGTTTTATTATCATTTAAAACACATATTTCAATATAGCTGCATTTAGTTGAGCTTAGCGATGCATGCACCTTCATGCAAAACATCTTTAAAGAAAAGAAAAAAGGGGAAGATAAAACAGTGGTGAAATGGGGTGCAAGCAGGGGGAAAACATAGTGAAAGGCAGGTAGGTATGTGCAGGAATGGTGTAGGAAAGAACCCTAGCTATCCATTACTTGTACAGGAACAACTGTGCACTTTGACAGAATTTGTAGATGAATTTGGACTGCCACCCCCAGAGAGATGAGTGAGAGCAACATAACTGTGTTGTCAAGCCAACTGGACTAAATTATGTGTGTCTAGTGGACATGTGTGCAAAATGGAGAGCAGTGTATAAGATGATATTTTTTTTTGTTAAGACAGGTGTCCATTTTTTTTTAAAAGTGAGAGTGGAATGTTGGGGAAGGGACATAGGTACATGTGGGGGAGATAAGTTGGGAAAGTGAGGAAACTTTTGCAGACAGACCAGACAGGGCTGATGTGAGACACAAGAAGGAGGTGAACACCTTGGATGGGGAGGCCTTTGTGGAATCCCAGTCTCAAGTACCTCCATACTCATAGGAATATCAGCACTGCTCTGTCACTGCCCATGGTATGGCAGTAGTGGAAGCTGGGCTCTGGGGTGAGGCTGCCCCACCAGGGTTCCCAGCAAGCCCTCCATCTGTCACAGGTGGCATCCAAAACTAGGGAAGACAATCCACACCAAACCTGCAGTTCATCGTGGGTGACAGCACTCCCCTCCACCACCACTCCCAGAGGGGGGACGAGTCCCATCTTGTGGGGCAGAGCTACCTGATGCCACAGGTAGTGCAGGGGCACCACAAGGCTGGGTCCCACATGTGCCAGGCCCAGGTGCCATGGCCAGAGGAGCCAAGGTAGGTGGATCACTTGGAACTGGCCTACCTTGTTACGCTGTAGTAAGTTAGCAGTAACAATAGGTTAAGGTTAGTAATAATCAAACCAATGTTAGTATTAACATAGTGGAACATAATAGTGATTAATCCAAATACATGTTAAGGTATATTATGTGGAACACAACATTAAATAACTTAACAATATGTTAACAGCAAACCAGAATGAAATAACCCATAAAGCCAACAAAACAGTTAGTTTAACAGAATATATTAATATTGAATCATAATAATAAATAACATTAATAAATTAAAGAAGATAAGGGGTGGAAAGAGAGAAAAACATACCGTCAGTGAAGTTGCAGATGATATTAACACACAGACTACTAATACATACTTCTGCAGGTGTGCAGTCAGTTGTGAGTACAGTGAGTGACTCATATTCTTCTATAGATGATGTAGCACATACATACCTCTCAAGCTGGTAGCATGGGACAGTATGGGGCAAGCACTAACAAATGCAGGTACACAACTACATGAAACTGTTTCAGCACATAATGTGCAGGTACATAACTACCAAGGTGTTGTGTAAACTGATTTGCAAATGTATAACATTCTATATAATCATTTATCTGCTAATCATGGACTAGACAGATTGGGCAGTTGTCATTACATTATGAAAAATTGTGACACTTAAGATGTATGTTTGTGTCCATTAAGTAGACTAGACAGCCATCATGTCTTAGTTGGCAGGCATGGGAGTAGAACCCAAAAGCTGTGACTACAGGGGACATATGCACATTATGTAACAATTGACTGCAATGACATTTGAACAGACATGCAATGAATACAGCCCTACTGCACTTATTTCAACATATTCTTATGAAACCACAATCCTGCTTTGCACTTTATTGTTATTGCTCCTTGGAATCTGTGAAGTATACACATGATATCTGCCCAGAATGTAGAATACCTTACCCATATACCTTGTTCCTGGAGTGGGAGGAATAGAGAGCATTATGTGACAGAAAGTGGGCTGCAGACAGTGCTGAACTGTACTGTGGGTTGTGCAATACATTTATCAGACAATTACTTTTGCATTCTTTATTTATTTCAGTTTTACAATTGACTGCAGCAACATTAAAACAGACATGCAATGAATACAGCCCTACTGCACTTTTTACAATCCATTAGTTATCAAACCACAATCCTGCATTGCACTTTATTGCTTATTGTTATTGGTATTGTTTATTGCTCTACAGCTATCATAAACTATCTCCACTTACCACACTCACTGCGCATCCTAGCCAGGGTCCTGGCATGAGACTCGACATTGTGAGCCCATTCAGCTTCAGCTGTTTGAAGAGAAGCACACCATTATTCATACTAGTTTTGCACAGATTCAGCTTGTATTTTAGTAAAGTAGTGATACTTGTACCGTGGTGGTGGTGCTGCGGTAGCGTTGTCGCCTCACAGTAAGACGCTGTCCAGTTTGACTCTCAGCTAGAGCATCTTCTGCATGGAGACATGCATGAATGGGCATACCTTCATTGAAGGTTGTGCATCAGGGCTGGTAAATCGGCACGTAAAAATCAAATACCAATCATTAGCGGACCGGAGTTCCACTGTGGTGACCCCTAACTGGGAAAAGCCGAAAAAACACAAACAGTGACAAATATACTTGCATATCTGTGGGGCATGCCTAGCCCTACCCTCTTGGACCCAGGTGTCCAAGGTTTCCCTCTTCCTACGTTTCAAGTAGCTATAGTGGTGATGACACTGCTCACCAGTGCGGGGGATAGCAGTAGCACTAGTAAGATCCATGGCAATCTGATCCCAGGCTTCAGCTTTACATTCTGAGCCCTGGTAATCTCCCTGCAGATCAGGAGTCCAACAAACACTCTGGACTCATGCTCACCCCACCTCTGCATTTGAAAGCACTTTCCCTCACCAACACTGCCAGGCTAATTGAAGGTTAATAAGACTCAAATGAATGCTGCAGAATTCCCACCTATTGCCCTTAATATAGCCTATTTTCCCATCTTTACATGTCATGCTGCCAACTGTGTTTTAACAAAACTTAGTAATGTGTACACAGGAGTAGCCATTGGCCATGTTTAAGCAGTGCTTAGCACTGCACAGCATTTTCAAATGTAACAAATTTGTTTTTATATTAAACCACCCTTTATATCAGCTCACACATTTCCACAGCAATAAATGTAAAAAGGTATGACTGCTGGGGACTCAAACTCGGGACCTGCAACACTCTAGACTGTGACTTTATCTATTCAGTTACATGGATAGAATGAAAACTAGTATACCTTCACATATACTACTAAGCTACCTGTTAGCGTTGCTAAACACAGTGTCGTGCCATGCAATCTTCCATTCATGTTAGAAAATAAAAACACGGTAGACAAACATAATTAATTACATCCGGTTTCTATTTATAGATGTCTAACAGATGTCACCAGTTCATGTGTAAGTGCAGCTCGGTATTGCTGTGATCTGCACCATGCAAATGAGCATTAAAAGAAAACAGATAATTACATCTGGTTCATAATTTTAGATGTCTGGCAGGTGTCAGCTGTGTATGTGCAAGCACAGCTCAGCATTGCTGCGCTCTGCACTGCACCAGACAAACAGACATTAAAAAATAAAATAAATACAAAAATAAAACAAAAATATTAAAATTCACACACATTTCTAGACTACCAGGGTACCTCACAGGGATTCTTATCCTGGACATAACATCTGTCCAGGAATTCCCTGGGCAATCCCCAATCATGGGACACTACACTGCTGCCTACATGGATTCAATATTTGAGTTACTGTGATCTCCCTCAGAAGCGTGCCATGATAAATATGCATGGTGCACTGCCAAGGGAGATCCATGACCATGTACACCGTTACATTCCATGTAGGGTATATATGAAGCCTACATGGATTTTATTGAATCCTAGGGTTTGTCTCTGGCTGCAATCAGAACTGTAAGATACAATCATTATGGCCTAAATTAAGTAATTTAGTTTATTACTATTTTTCAAAGATTGGAGCAAAGCTTAACCTCTGTTCTTCTGGTATCCTCTGTTACAATGTATTCATTTCCACAGTTAAGACACTCCAGTCTGATATAAATGTATATTTTTTTTGCTGTCCAGCAGGACACACTGTTGGTACATTTTAAAACACAAGCAGCTTTACAAATATATTTTTCAGCACAAGCTTCTGTACAAATCAGTTTGATATACAAATGACATATAATTCTTTACAAAACTCCAGCTAACTATGCTGGAATATGTTACACATCCACTGCCCTACTTCTACTGGCATAGCTAGCAATACCTCAAATCATCCCCCCCTTTGAAGACTCAAGGTAGTTTGTCAAGTGCCCCTTGATTGCTTAAGAGGAATGAGCCTGTCTAGGAATACATTAACTTATGGCCCTGACTTTACAACCCATCTGCATTGGCATTGCTGACCCACTACAGTGCTGCATGTCATATGCCTGCAAACCTAGGCTTCACCTTAGTAACTTGACATTATGTTGGCTGGCTTGATGCAGTTATAGCTCTCCCTCAGACTCCTCCTGCCACCTAATGCAAATACTTACTACAAGGGCCTCCCTGTCATGGTAAGGCTTCATCACGTTAACATGGTACAGTTTGTGTCCCTGCCTCCTGCCTAGCAGTTTTACCCTGCAGTTAACTTCGCTGGCCTTCCTTACCACTTTGTAGGGTCCCACCCTAGCTGCCTGCAACTTATTTTGTCAGATAGGACTCAGAACTGCTGTCCCACAGCATGCTCTCGGGCTTAAGCATTCCTGTCATCCCAGAACTTTTTCTGCTGTTGTGCTCCTGCCAGGTTCTCCTGGGCCAAGCCCATGAGGTCCCAAGCATTTTCCTGAGGTTTAGGACATATGCCAAAACAGACTCCTTGTGGGATTTACACTTACCTTCCCACTCATCATGAATCAAATCTTAAGGGCCCCTTACCCTATGCCCATACAGCAACTCAAAGGATGAAACACCTGTGGATTCCTGGGGTACCTCTCTGTATGCAAACAGCAGGTGGGGCAAATATTTGTCCCAGTGTCTTTTAAACTGGTCTGAAAATGCCTTTGGCATGGTCTTTAGTGTAGAGTCTAACCACTCCACAAGACCATTAGTCTGGAGATGGTAGGGGGTGGTCTTTAGGTGCTTCATCCCACAGCACCACCACAGACAAGCCAGCAGATCTGACATGAAATTGGCACCTCTGTCAGTCAGTATTTCTCTTGGGAAACCTACCATGTTGAAAATCTCTAACAAAGCATTTGCCACCTTCTCTGCCTTGATGGAGGACAGAGCCACCAACTCAGGGTATCTAGTAGCATAATTTACTACCACCAGGATATACTTCTTCCCTGTGGAACTTTAGCTACTCAAAGGCCCCTCAATTTTTATAGCTATCCTCTGAAATGGTTCCTCAATCATAGGCAAAGTCATCAAAGCAGCCTTGACCTTGTGTCCTGCCTTGCCTACATTTTGGCACTGCTCACAGGTCCTGTAGTACCCTGTTGCATCCCTTGCAATCTCAGGCCAATAAAAGTTCTGCATAAAATATCTCTTGGTACACTTTCTGCCGATATGACCTGCAGAAGGAATGTCATGGATTATGTGTAGAAGTGCCAGATGGTAGGCTCTAGGTGCTACAACTGCTGTATAACCTTACCCTCTAGCCCTTCCTCAGGGGTCTACTCTCTATACAATAACCCTTTGTTTCAGTATACAGGCTCCCCTTTTCCTTGAGAATCAGGTGCCTCTGGAGCTACCTACCTCAAGCCTGTTAGTGTTGGGTCCAAGAGCTGAGCCTGTCTCGACTCTATCTTTGTAACTCTCCCCAGTTTTCCTTCCACAGGAAGTCTGGTATCCTCTGACAGCAGTGCCTCACTGTCAGCCTGGGTACTGCCACTCACCTCTGCCCTTGCAGGTTGCTCTCCACAGGAACATCAGTAACTACTAGCAGCTGTGGATCACCTTCAGGCTCACTGCTACAGGGTAGCTCCCTGCCTGAAATAGCCAACTCACCAGCCCAGGGTTCAGGTGTGGGGTCTGTCTGGGACTCCCGCAGGCTACCAGCCCCACAAGCCTGCCTCCAAGCCTGACTGCATGTAACTGCTTGTACACAAGATACTGCATTATCAAATTCATTCCCTATCAAGACACCTGGAGAGATGACCTCAAACACACCTCCTTGCTTGCTTCCTTTTCCATCCTTCCAGTCAAGGTGAACACTGGGCAAAGGCATTTGGAATGGGGTCCCTCCTAAAGCTCTGACTGGAGTGGACTGCCCAAGCAAGCACTGCTCCTCTTTAACCACTGCAGGCTTCACAATGGTTATGTCAGAGGCTCTCTGTTTTAGCAGTGACCTATTTTCCATCCACTAAGATAGAATATAAACTCCGGTGAACTACCATAACATTGTTCCCACTTGCTGGCTCCCTAACCTTTTGTTCCCCACTTGGCTTCCATGGACATCTTTGATGCATGGCCCCACTGGTTACATTTTTAAACATTTAACCCTTGAGCCTGGCTGTTTACCTGAACTAGTGGCTTCCTTTGTTACTGATGGACTCTGCTGGAGTGGTTTAGGCTGCCTACCATGGGTTCCTTTGTATCCATGTGCAGTTCTGGGTATCCCATTCCTGTGCAAGGATGCCCTCCTTGCTAAGTAGAGATCCCCTTTTTCCCCCCCAGCTCATCTGTAGAGTTGCACTCCTGGTCTGCCAACCAGATTCTCATGTCCTTAGGCAAAGTGCTAAAGACTTGTTCCCTCACCAAAAGTTCTGCCAGCTCTTCAAAAGTAGTAACTTGACACCCACTCACCCACCAATGAAAATAAGTGCTTAACTCAGCAATATAACCATGCATACTTTCATATGCCTTGTGTCTATGCTCATGAAACATTTTTCTGAAAGTTTCAGGTGTTAACTTAAAACATTCTAGTAAACATTGTTTAAACTATGGAGTAATGCAATCAATATCAGACAATTTAGAAACAGCAGTTAGAGCTTTACCATGGAGTAAGGGAGTCAGGAATTGTACTCATGACCCCTGGTCAACATTATACTGTTTACATACCCTTTCAAATATATGAATAAAACTATCAAAATGATCACTCTTTATAAACTGTGAAAGAAATTTACTGACCTTTATTGCTTCTAGGGTTCAGTTATTCCCTTCCCCCATTACCTCCATGACCCCGGTGAAGATTCAGCATCTCCCTCTCATTTTGATGCTGCTTCTCCTTTTCTTCACCTGCCAAATGACACAGTGTCTCTGCTGATTCTAATTCAGAACATTTGGCCTACAGTTTGTCTCCCTAACTCCAGATGGATTTTTAAGTCCTCTGAGAAAAAGGTGAACTGTCCTGTTTCTGAGGGCTGAAAATTCCCATCACCAGACTGGTTATCCTCCTAGTTGCAGACCAGGCTTGTGACTAAGGCTGAAATAATTTCCTCTGTAGTCAGGTTCGCATGTAACAGTCCTTTGGCTTCACACACCTTGGCCAACTGGTTCTTTGTCAGCTTGCCATAGTACTCTGCTAACATCTTTCCCTGCTTTCCCTGACTAAACTAACAAATAAAAATAAAACTGTTGTGAAATGAAACTCTGAATGTTTACCTTGTGGCTGTTGAGAATATACACACCTTTAATGACAACTGCCTACAGGCTACAGAAGTTCAATTAGCATACATTCCACTGCTCACCAATATGTGAAGTCCCCTATCTGGGCCACTAATCAAGAAGTCTGATTCCTCACCACTGACACTGGAGAGGGACATTCACTTGGAATAAAAATGGATAAACCAAGTATTTCCAGATGCAGCACTCTGCATCTAGCACATTTTCCCTTAAGAGCACACAGGCAACACACTCAGTCCGGGGTCTGGATTTCTCTCTCTCTCTCTCTCTCTCTCTCTCTCTCTCTCCAGGGCCCTAGTAAGACTCCCCGCTGGCACAGCTGTAGAGTTGAGTCCTCAGCCGAGTATACAAGCCAAGTGTTCTAGCACCCTTTCTGTGAAACCAGTGCTTCATGTCCCTGCTACAAGCAGCTTACACACACACTTTTGGAGATTTGATTTTCTCACACAAACACACACTCACACACCTGGAAAAGACTGACATATTTACTAGCTATACCCCCTTCTTCCCAGACTATAAGGTAATTACACTGCCACCAGACACTCCAAAGCCAGTTACTCTAAGGCTCTTACAAGGGTACCAAATTATACTGAGTGAAATTAATATTAATACAAATGATAGTGTTTGACCAATGCAGTAAGGCTTTCAGGAGTGCCGACAGTCACCCAAAAGTACAAGTAATCTCAAAGCTTAAAATATTCTCTAAAGGACCAACCACAATGAAACATTTAAATATATGTAATAATAAAAGTACATGAAAATACTAAATATCTATTTATAATAAACACCAGAGTTTCAATCACAGGAAATGTTAAAATAACACAGATGAATAGATTCACACAGATACAGAAAACAATACTTTACTAATCTTACTATAATTTCCTGACTGACCTAAAGAATTTCTATTCCTTAGTTCACTTACTAGAGCAAGACAAGATGAAGTTGACAAGAGATCCTTCTTTTTTAGGTTCCATAAACAGAGTGATGTGAGACTTCAGTCTCATCTAGTATTAAGACATTATTTTTGTCCTGGGTTACAGAATGACATCACATACATCTGGTCATCTGACTTCTACTTCCCATACTGGCCCCCCTTCCTAGCAACTGACCCAGAATCTCGCAAATATGTGTCAGTAATACCAACACACAGAGCTCTGCTAAGTTCTGCTGAAGCTTCTGGAAGTCTCAAAACAATTTCTAACTTCCACCCTCCCAGAGCAGCAATTAGTTCACTGCACAAGGCAATACAAAAGGCTTCCTAGTACATGGTTCCCAGACCTTTTGTCTCTGGCTGCAATCAGAACTGTAAGATGCAGTCATTATGACCTAAATTAAGTAATTTAATTTCATGCTATTTTTCAAAGTTAACTGGAGCTGAGCATAACCTCTTCTCTTCCAGTATCCTCTGTTACAATGTATTCATTTCCACAGATATATCACTACAGTTTGATATAAATGTATATTTCTTTGCTGCCCAGCAGGACACTGTTGGTACATTTTAACACAAGCAGCTTTACAAATACATTTTTCAGCACAAGCATCTGTGCAAATCAGTTTGATATACAAATGACAATAATTCTTTACAAAACTCCAGCTAGCTATGCTGACATACATTGAACATCCAATACCTCATATCATTGCACGCATTATTTTAGAGATTAGGAAATTTGCTCTTGTGCAAGTGTGATCTTGGAGTTGCTGCATGTAATTAGTGGGGGGGTTGACAATGTGGCCGTTCAATGGCATAATGTAAGCCCTCTGATAACAGAGGGATTTATGCCTAGTTTTTTGAGTTTATTTGTAATATCTGAGAGGGAACTTGTGTCAAGTGCCTTGGCCAGGTCAAGGTCGGCTGTAAGTACTATTTTATCCTCATGCGCTGGGTCTGACGGCTGATAAATTATTATCTATTTTATCCTTGTCAATGGACTTGGTGACTTCCCTAAAGAAATCTACCAGATGCAGTAGGTATGACCTGCCCTTGACAAAGTTGAATTGGGTCTGGCCCAGTGTTTACAGGTTTCCTATGTCATTATTTATCAGTTCCATGATTACTCTTTCCATGACCTTACATATAAGACTAATCAAGCTTACGGGTCTGTAATTTCCTGGGTCAGTAATGGTCCCCCTTTATGCAATGGGATGACTGTTGCTGTCTTTCACTTGTTCAGGATAAAGCCAGTCTGGAGGGTTTGGTTAAATGGAGTCCCTAATGGGCAAATAAACCTGATTTAAGCTGTTTGAGGCAACCTTGGTATATTGTAAGGCCCCAATAAAGCCATGTTTTTAAAGAACAGAGACTAGACCAAGACAATGCCTTTAAAACGCTGTCACAAGCAATCTTGTTCTGCATTTGTCTCGTGGTTCAATACTTTTGAAGTAAGATCACAAAAAAATTCCTCTTTCATTACACAGTTATGCATGCTCACAAAAAAAATCATATTTCCGCCCTCTATAGAATCATCCAAGTATTTTCAATTTCCTCATTTTTTTAACTTGAGATAAAACCCAATCGCCATCTCTGTTATTGCAGGGGAAAGTTCTCTAAAACTGTAAAAGTCCAGGATTCAAAGTTTTGAGCTGTCTCATTGCCAACAGTCCTCAGGAATAAGCCAAAAAGAATTCAATGTGCCATTTTTTCATGTAACATATGAAAAAACCTTCAAGGTATTTAATGCATTTACTTTTAATGATGGGGAAAAAGGCCAAACTGTAATCTTAAAATACATTCCAAGCAAACTGCAAGACGAAGAGGAATCATTCTTATGTAGGGCATTTATTAGACTTAGAGGGTTTGAGAAACTACAGATGTTTGTAATACTGATCTCCAGCAAAGAGAGTAGATCTCTGAATTTGGTGACTTAGGTGAGTCACTTTTAAGAAATGGAATACTCTGTGGAATCTTAAATCATGTCAAAGGATGATTCTTGTGAAAAGCTTATTTAACATTGGAAAAGGCCATACATTTAACATGTATGCTGTGAACTGTTGTGTGTGCAACATCCAACTTAAAAACATTACAGAAGAGCCAGAAGGTTTAAAACTGGGACTGCATATGCAATTATGTGAAAGCAAAATCTAAAATTGTTAAAAACAGTAAAACTATATTCAACCACATAATTACCAAAATAAGTAGTCAGAAAGAACACCTTTTGCAATCATTATGGCTGTAGACATGAAAAAGGTATATGGTAAACCTGTAAATCACATGAACAGACTCTAAAGATGGTAATTATGTCAATAGATTGTGTTTGAAATGGAACAATACAGCAGTGAAATATTTCTGTTGAAACTAAAGAAAGGCCAAAAGTAGAATTGCATAAGAGCACTACTGAAATTCTTTCAATGACCATAGTACATGGCTAAATACAGTTTACTATCAAAATATCGCTGTTAAAAACAAATTCCCTTACGTAACATTGAAGGAAAGAGCGAAAGTAAAAATATACGTCAGGCCAGAGTGTAGAATCTGCTGAACGAATTCATCAGATTCAAATTTTCGCCAAACAGAGCACGTGATGTCCATATAGGAGCTCAGGTAAGTGAAACTCCTACACCTCACTTCACGCTTTTGCAGGGGGGAAAAACACCGCTGCACCTCCCCCCCGCTAACTATATATTCCAACTCGGAGATCCCACCACAGTGAGGAAGGGGATGAATGTTCCAACCTGCACTGTACAGTGCTCTCTGTGCAGTATTTCAAGTTCATATCAGCAAACGCACAGTAGCATTCACTGATATGAACTTTCGAAGATGGAATGCTCAGCAACACGGAAAATTGAACATCTGTCTTTTGACTTTCTGTCTGCAGAGAATCTCCATTTGCCTTTTTGATAGTAAACCCCTAAATATGGTAATAACCGATTCAATGTGTTGGGCAGAGTAATCATGTGCATGCAGTATAAGTTTTAGCAGATAGCAAAACTGAAGTTCATTCTGAGAAGTCATATGTTAAAGGCAAACCGATTACATTTACACCTGATACTACTGCAGAATTTATGTAATGGCAGAATCTTCTGATAAAATGTGTTTAAGCTGCAAGCTGTAGCAGTCTGCATGCATATTACTGTTTTCTCTGCTATTCCTGTACTTTTAAAAGCTTTTGACTCTCATCAAAAACTACTACAAAACTTTCCTCCCTCAGTGTCTTTCCTACTTCCCTCTCCTGGTTTGAGAGCTATTTAACTAATATCATGCTGTGAAATGGCAGCATGAATATTCTTCATTTCTATCATTTACTGTAGGCATACCACAGGGATCTATATTTGAACCATTCCAGTTTAATATTTCATACATGACCTGCACTGTGCCCCAAATGTGCTACAGTAATCCAATGACCAGGCAATTCTATGTTCATCTACTCTGCTCTCAACCTAGGTAAATGGCAGGAAGTAATCCAAGAATCATTGTAGCCACCGAATCCTGGGCAGATTACTCTCAACTCTTACTGAACCCTCCAAAAAATTAAACTGCTCTTATTCACCCCAAAATCACCCCCAAAGTATAATGCACACAATGACACTGTACTTCATACAAAACTTAAAGGTGCCCCATTTGATTGCAACATTAAGTCTGACCTCCACACCCAAACAGCTATCAGAAACCTCAACCACTCAGCCTTCTGTATAGAAGAAAACCATTGCAAACAGAGAAACGAGCAAAAACCTACCTCCTTCCAAAACTACTGCACACCTCTCTTTTTTTCACAAATGTGCCATATAATCAAAAAACAAAACTCGAGCAATGTTATAATAAAATAGCTAGGTTTCAGTAAATCGCCCTATAGAGCTCATCACTGCATAGCTCTTAAAACCTAAACTAGACTAACTTCTCTCATTATATCATATACCACCCTGACAAACTTCACCCTAAAAGACATGCTACAGTATATTTCCCAAACAGAGCTCTTCCCTTAAAAATACAATGCTGCTTGCAATAACTAAGTAGCAAAACACAACTAAGGATGTCCTATACTCCAACTGCATATCAAGACTCTGGAATGTCATTTCACCAACTCTCAACTTTTCGAAAATCAATAAGCCTTTTTGTTAAATCTAAGGCAGCAACTTGTAACATCTTTCCATTCCAGAATAGCAAACTACTCACCCCTTCTAATACTCTGATGTGTGCCTGATATTTTTCACCACTGTCTGCCATCTGTCCTCTGTCTCTGTCTATATTCTAGCACTTGTGATCCCCTTTCAACTGCTCCCTTCATTTTGTTATTTCTCAGCTACCTTTATAGTAGTATTCCCCAAGGATAGCCCACTACTCACATCTGCTAATACCCTCAAGTACCTCTTGACCACCCCTACCACCATAACCACATTTCTCCTCATAACACTTTCCTATTGCCTCTTAAACTGTAGCCTTTTTACTCTGGAACACGTGTTACTTGTAGTAACTACTGCTATTGCCTGTAACTGCTGACGTCAACATTTTTCTTACCACTGTGAATCATTCTGAAATTTATGCAAGCATCTTTATTATGACATCTGTGTTGAAAAAGAACTTTGTAATTTTACACACAACATTATAAGCCTTCTTTGTTTTCAAGTTTTTCTATCTATATGCTAGCATGACTTAGTATTCCATGTGTACACTAATATGGTTTAGTCATCTTATTTGTCCAATGAAAATTTGTACTGTATAATGTCACCTTGTTTGTCCAATGACAATTTGTACTATATAATATAGTCATTACCAATGTGATTTCTTTTGTCATAGCTATTTCTGCTTCACTGTTCAGATTTCATGGAGCTTTCCCCTTGGAACTATACTTTAAATGGCTTATAATGCCCAATTTGACTTCTCTGGTAACAAATGTAAAATATTAATGAATTCAGTAATGCTGTCTTACCCAACTTAGCATTTGTCACTTCCTCCTTCTTTTGACTTCATTTTTTTCCATCTTCTCTAGTGAACTCTGTTTTTCTGCTATATGGCCAAAGTCTGAATTTTAGTTTTAGTTGTGCCATCAGACCTTCCAGTAACTAGTCTGGATTGGTTTCCTTATTAAACGATCCAGTCCACAGAGTTTTCAAAAATTTTCTCCAGTACCACATTTAAAAAGCATTGGTTTTCCAGTGCACAGATTTACTTATAGACTAACTCACACATCTTTTGCAATATGCTATTACTAGAAAAACATAGCTTTAACTATACAAAGTTTTGTTATCAATGTGATGATGCATCTGTATTTGGCAGAGCTTTCCACAAAAGAAGTGTGTGTTTTAATTTTATAGGGACAGTTACCATCTGCAGAGATCTGACAGTGTAAAACAGAAAATCCTCTACAAGTTCCACTTATTCCCATCTGTTTGCAAATAACTAATAAGGCTAAATTACATGATTTTACTTTTTTGATGCTGAGTGACAAGACAGTGTTTGTGCTTTCTACATTGCCCTTTTCAATCGACTCAACAACACCTCACTTGTAGTAGTCAGAGTGGTAATTACTTATAATATATAAATAAATAACTATGGTAGTAGAATAAAAGGGCAATAAAAGAAAGTCATATGGAACAAAGGATGATTTGTTAAATAAAGTCATAGTGGAGAACTGTAAAAAGGGCAAGAATCCACATATAGTATGGATTGACTGCAAAAAAAGCATTTGATATTATCCCACATTCATGGATAAAAGACTGCTTAAAAATATATAAGAAACGCCCTACACTAATTGACTACATTACAGTGACTATGAAACAGAGGCAGACCACTTTGCAATTGAGCCATGATAGAGGGCAAATTATTATCCCAGGGATAAAAATTCAAAGGGGGATATTCCAGGATGACTCTCTGTCACTGCTGCTATTCTGCCTTGCCCTTAACCCATTAAGCTGTCTACTTAACAGGTTAGGTCATGGCTATAATCTGTCTCCTAGAAAACAACAAAGTGTAAAGACTTCTCATCTTCTCTTTGTCGATGATTTAAAACTGTATAACTCATCAGATGAGGAACTGAAAGCACAACTGGAAGTTGTCAAAACGTTTTCAGATGATATAAGAATGTCATTTGGTCTTGATAAGTGTGCAAAAGCAACATTTAAAGCAGGAAAACTGCAATACCAGGAAAACACCACTTTGGAACAAGAATGTGATATTAAAGAACTTGAGTAAAAAGGAGTGTATAAATATTTGGGAACTGATGAATGATCAACAGTAAAACATGAACAAATGCTAATAAAACTTAGTAAGGAATACTTCAGAAGATTTAAAATCCAAGCTATAAATCAATTTGCTCTTCCTGTCCTAACTTACAGTTTTGGAGTGATTTACTGCCCCCAAAATGTGTTGGATAGATTCAATAGGAAAACAAAAAGGATGCTTCATGCTCACCAAATGATTTATAAAAATTAGTGTATACCAAAATTATATATTCCCCGTTCTGAAGGAGGGATGGGCCTCCTTGAAATTGATTACATGTATAGATCTGCAGTTGTGGGACTCCACACATCTGCTGACCTCACAAGATCCAAATGTAGTGAAAATTTTGAAACATGAGGAGAATAAATCTAAGATGACTCCTCTACTTAATTAGCAGAAGCATATCGACATCAAGCAGGAATGGAAATCAAAACAGAAGTAGATAAAAATCATCCAGCAACTGAATGTGCCAAAAAACAAAAGAAAGAATATATGGTCAAGGACCAGATGAGAAGGCAAAAATGTGGAAAAAGCATAACTATAGTTGCAAGTATAGAAAACTTCTGGAAGAACCTCATGTTGATCAGGAATGAATGCAGGAAAGGTTAAGGAGAGACTAATTCAAACCAAGACATGAAAGGTTAATATTGGCAGACCAAGATAGTGGGCTTACATACAAGCTGGTTTAAAAAGTCCATTGAACATGAGGGAGAAACAAACATGTAGGTTTTGTAAAACTGAACTGTAAACAGTTGCATGATGTTTATATCACATGGGATCACCCATTACCAACAGAAAACCAGATATAGTGGTTCAAGAAAAGAAGACAAGAGTAGCATTGATTATTGAAATTGCCACACCAAGTGACTATAGTGTCTTGTGTACAGAGAGACACAAAGTCATAAAATATCAGGATTTGCAGGCAAAAATGAGAGCAATGTGGAAGAAAGATGCCCGGACAGTTCCAATAGTAGTAGGAGCAACAGGTCTTATAAAAAAGAATTTACAATCGTATTTAGATATGTTACCAATCCATGTAACCAAGTACGAATTGCAGAAGGAGTCATTACTGGGCATATTGCAGGTGTTGCGAAGAGCACTTTTGGCTTACATCAAAGAATGAAACAATACTAATTTCATGAACTTTAATCATACTTTGACTGAGGAATGGGGTCCATTCCTGTCATGATATTAGAAACCCAAAAGACGTGGAAAAATTAAAAAAGGACTGAAGCATAAATATCAGCTATAGCTTTGCTGACCTGCCATTCAGATAGGGGCACTATAGTGGTAGCTTGGCATATGCTGACATTTATTTTCTTGATGGCCAATGCATAAAATAAATCTACTTTAGTTGAGGGCAAGAATCAGTGTAGTGTTCATTCTAACTTTAACTTCTCTGGAAGAATTTTATAGCATCACTGTGGTCTGACTTTTTTGCACTAATGCTTTATACCATTACACACGGAGCTATCTGAGGAGGAGCACCTGATCTGAGATATATAGCAATAAGTAGCCTGTTTTTTGCTTATTTTTAGTAGTTATTATTTATTCTAGATATTTATAGCAATTTTATTGTATACTGCATAGTTGTACTGTATTTCATAGCTATTGTCTCAATGCTGGTTTTCTGCTGTGATAAACATTTCTGTAGTATTTTCTGCCTAAAATAGCTTCCCACCCTCTGTCCCTATTGGCATCTTGTTTTTATACCTGCTGGCCTTACAGTTGCCCGCCCCTACTCTAAATTTGATCTTGGACACTCCTCCCAGTCTAGTGTCATTAGCTCATTCTACCTAATACAGAGAGAACATCTGAGAAGGCCAATCCACTTAGTTTCGTTCCTTCTGTTCTTCCTTTCTCCTTCTTTAAAAAAAAAAAATTGCCTGAATCTTCTTGTGTTCTGACTGTGTTTCTTAAACATTTTGGAAATATAGAGTATGTTTTAGTGCATTTATTAAAACTGTATTTGCCTTAATATTGCTACAACTCAAGTGCTCTAGGTTGCACTGCATCTGAATTGTTTTAGTGGTTCTTTAGCTGCTTTCCTGTACATATATATATATATATATATATATATATATATATAGAGAGAGAGAGAGACTTTTCTGTATATGTAGACTCGCTACTTATTCTACTGTATTGCTGCCTCCTAAATCGTTTTTCAGTTGTGCACTTACCTTGCTTCATTTAAAAAGTTTTAAATTGCTAATTTTGTAGAGTTTTAATTGCATTTACTGTTTATGGCTACACACTCGTGCGTTAGCCTTTTCTGTGTTTATTTACTGTATTATTGCATTGTTTAGCCTGTTTTAACCAAAATAAAAAAAATATATTATCTTGTTTGCTCATTTCCCGCCTTTCCTAGCTAGTACAGTCAAGATCCCAGGGTTTGCTGGTTTCAGGAATTTATTTTCTGTGTTCAGAGCTATACAGACCTTGCTGTGGTAGAGGGAAGTCCTACTGCTTACCAGTGGGAGTGGTGAGCATTGTACTGCCTATCTAACACTAGAGGAGTGTTTTTCAGCTCTGAAATTGTAATTTTATTAGCTATTGTGGGCTGATTTCTATCTCTTTCAATGTTCTGGCTTAAGAACGCGTGTGTTTGCGTGTTTTTCACATCGTGCAGCACCGCGGGGCTATGGTTAAACTATTCCAGGTGCCAGAAAGTCTGTTCTTCAAATCTTTCCTTAGAACTAGCTGGTTTCTCAGTAGTAGCACTAACATCTGAACTCCTGTGAGTAGCACTTGCTCTAGAACCTGCTGGAAAGCACTAGGAAGCCTTAAACTGATACAAGCACTCAACTCTCCTTGTTAATAAGGAGAAATTACTCGTAGGCACTAAGCCTATAATTGCAAAGTACCTTGCAAAAGTAAGGGAAAACAGCTCTTGTACTTTACAAAAAAAGCACCTAAACAGGCATGTCCAAGGGTCAGCTTCCGGTGATTTCTCCTGTCCACCTAGTGAATCTGGGCATACTGGGGCAATGCAGCAACTGCCTCATGTACACAGACAGCCCTCTCCTCCTACTACCCAACACTACAACCTGCGAGAGATGCACTTACATAGCCAAACTGGAAGCAAAGCTCTCTCCAGCCAAGATTGTGTTAGACAGTCAAGAGGAGAAGGTTAACACCTGCACTACACCTCAAGCAACATATAGCCTTTCAAAACCCACAGCATCAACACCCACAAATAGCAACACTAAACCCACATATGCAGAGGCCCTTAACATTAACCTGCCTAAGCAACAAGGACCTCCAAAGCTGAAACGCAAACAAACACCAGTCACAACCAAAGTGACTCATAGCTCACAACACCAGTGTGCCACCCAATAACAGCCCCTAAGGCAAGACAATGTACCCAACACTTTAGTCATAGGTGACTCTATAGTCAGGCACACTGATGTCCCACTCACCAGGCTGAGCAAGGAGAAAATTACAGTCAGCTGCCTGCTGGGTGCCAGGATCCACCACATAACGCATACACTCAAGTCACTCCACAACAAGTACAAATATGACTCTGTCATTGTCCATGTTGGAGTGAATGGCATGAGACATACCTCCCTGGACTACATGAAAAGAGACATGGAAGAGCTCTCGGATTGTGTGGCCCAGGCAGGTATGACCCTAGCTCTGAGTAGCATCCTGCCTTTGCTCAGAATGATATCACAGTATAAGGACAAAATGATTGACTTCAATTGGCTAAGCTTCTGGTGTCATTCAATGGGGATACAGTATCTGTCTGCCTGGGCGACATGATCGACAAACCATGATGCTTTGCCAGAGATGGTCTGCACCTGTTGCCCCTGGGATTCAGGTTACTGGCTAAAGCTCTTGCCACCCCTATCGTGCCTTTTTAGGCAAGGTTCAAAGGACAAAACCACCACCATAACAAATACAAGCATGCAAAATCTGAAGGTAATGCTAGAAGTCTAAACCTCAAAATGCACTCTCTCGAGGCATTCTAAAAATGGAGAACATCGATATCTGTGCAGTAACTGAGACCTGGTTCAAGGTTCCAGAGATCACCCCTGCAATACCAGGCTACAACTCTTACCACACTTTTTGGCCACCAAACCAAGACCGAAACACCAAAGGTGGAGGAGTATCCATATTCACCAAGGATACTCACACCTCCAGGCTACTTGCCCAACACAGTGCATCTGAAATTCTCCAGGTGCAACTAACACTAGATAAGACTGCAATCCAAATTTTAGCTTACTACAGATCCCCCACCATGCCCCAAGATTCTCACTATACCTTTCTAAACATACTGGAAAGTATTAAGATACATCCAAACACCCTAATACTGGGTGATGTCCACTACCCTGCCATTAACTGGGAAAACTACTCGGGTACCAACACCTTTTCCCGGTTCTTGGAATTCATAAATTCCAATGCCCTGGATCAGCTAATCCATTGTCCCACCAGGGGATCCAATATCCTAGACCTGGTCATTACCAACATGGGAGATAGATGCTCCACACCAGTCATCACTCCCTCATTGGTCAGGTCTGACCATAAGCTAATCACCCATGACATCCACCCCCACCCCCCAGTAAGGAAACCGCAGAAAAAAATTCAAAGCCAACTTCATGCTACTCAAGTCAGAAGTGACAAACTTCATGACACCCATGCAGATGGGAGTTGAACGTTCGACTGCTGAATCCTACACTAAGGCACTGTATGAGCATCCACTCTTGCATGAATTGTGCCATACCAAATAGAACCAAGATGCTCTCCTCCAAAAAAAGGAAGCCAATCTGGTGGTCCCCTGCCATAAACAAACTATACCACAGAAGAAAGAAACTGTTGCAGAAAAGAGGAAAATCCCAGGGTGCAAAAAACTCCCTTACCGGCCTCAATAAGAAGCTGAGATCCCACATAAAATCCTCCAAAGCTAGTTTTGAAAATAAAATTGCCAAGGATTCCAAACACAACCACAAGGCATTATATAGTTATGTCAAGAATCTAAATGGCAATGCTCAGATCTGCTCTGAGCTACAACAGAATGGCATTAAAGACACTGATCCCAAGGATATTTCCAGTATCCTGGCAGATCAATTTAGTGCCCACTTCACCCCCCTTTACCCACTAAAGGCCCCATATCAATACCAAAATATTGCCAAATTCTGGTAATCATGGCCACACAGGTAGAAACTGCACTCTCCAAAGCTAAGAATACAGCATCCATGGGACCAGATGACATCCCAGGCTATGTACTACATGAACTACAAAATGAACTGGCACCTCACCTAAGTGTCATGTTTAATCATAGCCTCACCTCAGGCTTCGTGCCCACTGAGTGGTGCACAGCTGCAGTTATCCCACTCCACAAGGGAGGATCCACCTTGGATCCTGGGAACTACCTCCCTATCAGCCTAATGAGCCTGATCTGCAAGGGGATTGAACGCATTATCATGGAACTTATAAACAAAGACATTGGCAAACTTCAAACACTGGACCCCACCCAGTTTGGGGTCTTAAAGGGCCGACCTTGTCTCCTGAAACTGATTGACTTCTTCAAATCAGTCTCCAGAGCTGTGGAAGAGGGTAAGGCAGTCCACACAGCCTATCTGGACCTCGCCAAGGCCTTCGACACAATCCCCAACTCTGGAATCATAGATTAACTTACTAAGCTGGGCATAAATCCCTACGTCACTCGATGGGTTGCCAACTGGCTTACTGACAGAACCCAGACTCCAAATCCAGCTTCAGACAAGTGGAGTACCTCAAGGTCCAGTCCTGAGACCTCTCTTGTTTGGTATCTACTTCACTGAAGTACAGGCCAACACTAAGGGACTCTGGCTAACAAAGTTTGCAGATGACTGCAAACTGGGAGCCATTATTGAATCCCTAAATGATGTGGATATTCTACAAAAGGGCCTTACAGAAACAGATGCTTGGTGCCAGAGCCATGGGCTCAAGCTTAATGCCAATGTATAGTTATTCCCTTTGGGAAAAAACATGTACCCATGAATTACCACATAGGTGGCAGTACACTAAACACCGAAGGTGTGATGAGAGACTTAGGGACACAGGTGGACAGTGGTCGCACCTTCGATAACCACATCGCCACAACAGTCAAGAAATCCTTCTATGTGGCACACCTCATCACTAAGGGCTTTTCATCCAGAAAAAAGGAGGTCATTGTCCCACTGTACTCATCCCTCATTAGACCCATTATAGAGTACAATGCCCCATTTGGTATGTACCTCACAAGACATCTGCAACAGCTGGAAAGGCCGCAGAAATATCTCACTAAAAAAATCACAGGCCTAAAGCATATGCCCTATGCTGATCATCTAAAAAAACTCCAGCTATACTCTGTGGCATATCATCAACTCAGAGGCAATCTCTACTTAACATACAAGGGCATGTCAAACCCTGATCTGTTGGACATGCTCCACTTAAAGAAATCCCAATCCCTCAGAACCACACGCTCCAGGGATCTAAACCTTGTCATCACAATGAACAAAACAAGCTGGAGGGATAGGTTCCTGACCCAAAGACTCCCCATACTCTGGAATAGACTGCCCATACATGTCAAGCAGAGCACCTCCTTGGTCCTCTTCAAAAGGAACCTTGATGATTGGATGGGAGATAGGAAATTCACCCTGGGGATCACGTCAGTCGCCCTACTAGATAGGAGTCCAGGGAAGTAAATATTGTGGGAAGAAATATCTAGGGAATTGTTATGGCTAGGCTTGTATAGGCCCTAGGACCGATAGCCTAGTACCAACCTATGAACCTATAAAACATCTGTAAGACCACAAGTAGAATAACCGAACAGAAAAACTGGCCACGAAACAGCACACAGATTTATTCACCTCTAGTGCCTTGGCTTTCACCTTCTAGGAGTAATTAGTTCATTTGCACAAAGCAATATATGTGTGTGTGTGTGTATAGATAAATATATATATATATATATATATATATATATATATCAATATGGATCTAAGACTATTGAATGAAAGTTCAATAGTCTGAATCCACAATCACAGAAAACACTTTAACGAAAGCGCTTTCACCAAAAAAGCACTTTCGTTAAAGTGTGTTTAAAAAAAAAAAAAAACAATAAATCTACTTTTATGCAGGGGGGCAAGCCCCCTGTGCCCCCCACACCCCCTACTTTAATATTCTCACTCCAAGATTGCACTACAGTGAGGAAAAGGGCATATTCCCTTATCCGCACCATAGTATGATCTCCACAACAGTCATTCCCCAACGACTCCCTCTAGCTGCAGGCATACTTCCGCGAAAGTGCTTTTTCGGTAAAAAGCACTTTCACGGAAGTATGCCCGGCTGTTTGTGCTTCGGTGAAAAGTTCCTTCGGGGATCAGTACCGATCCCATATATATATATATATATATATATATATATACACACACACACACATATATATATATACACACACACACACACACACACACACACACAACATCTTAATTATATAAAAAGACAAAATCATTCAATTAGGCAATTAACTAATTAAATACTTCCAGTTACATTCACTGTTAAGCCCACACAGACTCAGAATATTATATTTTAAAATATACAAAGCTTCCTTATATCCTTAATAGTCATATTTTGTCCCTGTTTTACAACTATTTGTTCTAAAATATTATATTGTAACAGAGTAAACCCCCATGATCATTTTTAAAATGCATTGCTATCGGACTTTCTACACGTTCTTTTTTAATGTCCTTAATGTGTTCTTGAAACCTAAGTTTGAATGCCCATTGAGTCTTAATTTATCTGATTTTCAATTAACTGAAGTACAATTGTCAGTGCTTCATTTGGGACTGAACTATATCCCAAAAATGTTGTCACATTTGCACATGTTGAAAAGCGAAATTTTTCAGTTAGTACGTAAATTATACCTTGATTTTCTGTTTGATGATGACACTCTTCAAGAGAGAACTACTAATAACTCATTTTGAGGTGATGATAGTTTAAATGAAAGTATTTACTCCTGTGTTTCTGACAATTTGGATGTAAATGTGGCATCAGCCAATACTAGGCACTTCTGTGGTAAAGTATAATAGTGTATATATCACCCCATTTAATTATGGGTGTATCCAACAATTTTCAAGTTCTTTGAGGTACTTTGTTAAACAACATTTTTTGAATTTTAATAAGCAGAAACAGTAAATTATAATTTGTCATGAACAATGGCAAGACCTAAGAGAGTTATTTAATCATGAACTGGTGTTTAAACCTGCTAAGGGGATAAAATAGTAATAACACATTATAAACAATAATCCAAAAAAGAAAGCTGAGGTAAGGCTCCAGTGTCCAAATAAATGCAGAAACCAGTCTTTAGGCGTTGTATAAAATGAAGTCTTCTTTAATGTCACACAAGCGCTTTCACACAATGCTTTTTCAGGTGTATGAGTAACATAATTAGCCACACCTATTTATATATCTAATTTAGTCACAAGACCTAACAATCTACTGGAATTAAAGTTATACAGTCACACAATAGGTTAAAAATAAATATATATGAAAGTGCTAGCATCAACTATCTTATTAGTTTATTATATATATATATATATATATATATATATATATATACATATAAAAATATTTTAAAATAGATAGAATTTAATTGCTCACATATATATATAAATCTTACTTATAAAATAAAAATACATATATAAAAATATAAAATCATAGCAATCCTAATATCATATCTATCTACGTAACCCCCTTTTTCTCAAAATGGGTTTGATGGGCATGCTGTCATTAAGCCCATGGCCAAAATTAGCTCTCAACATAACTATCCATTTGGCCTCTATCTCTTCAGTTCTATCCCTAATGTCCCCACATTTTAGATTTTCATATGTTCTTGCAACTATCATAAACTTGAATGTGTGCTGATTACCTACTTTAGAAACATGATTAGATAAAGCATTACATTCAGACCCCTTCCCTATATGGTATATATGCTCCCTAATTCTTTCTTTTAAACTAGGATCTGTCTTGCCTATATAGAAACTGTTGCATAGACAGCAAGTAGCAAGATATACCGCATGTGTAGTCACACATGTTCCACTAACCCTGATATCAAAAACTTTACCTGTATCTGGATGTCTGAAACATACATCTTTATTGATAAACTGACATTGCTTACAATTACCACACGGTTTTGTGCCGATGGGGTTAACTGCTCTGACACTACCTCAGGGAATCGGACAGACTCTCAGGGGCGGAAATATCAACCCAGGGGCAGGAGCAACACCCGGTACAAAAGGAAGTACGAAGAAGTGAA
The DNA here is from genome assembly GCF_019279795.1 of Protopterus annectens. Taxonomy (NCBI): domain Eukaryota; kingdom Metazoa; phylum Chordata; order Ceratodontiformes; family Protopteridae; genus Protopterus; species Protopterus annectens. The sequence goes on along the minus strand of NC_056750.1, from coordinate 445,704,299 downwards.
GGACAATACCTACACCATAAAGAAAGCTTTCCAACAAGTAAGACATATATAACAAATCTTTCTAAGCGTGTTTTGACAAACTCAGAAATTAATGTACTGTCGAAAGGCCTATCGTTTATACCTTCAAGTGATATGAGCATCACAGATATTATTTTTGATGTTAAGATGTTTACAAGATAAGAAGTTACTATCCTTGTAGCATGTCATCTCAATCATTATAGCTGCATTGTATCCATCAAGCTGTCCTAAGCAAGTTATTCCATTTTTTCCATCCATGTTTTGACATTGTAACCTGCTTCTTGAACTAAATGTTGTAACATATCCTTGTATCTGTAAATATGTTTTGTTCATTGCTTTTTTGATCCTATTCATACTAGCTGTGCCTGCAAATGGTCTATTGAGATATGTGCACTACCCCGGAAACAAATATAAATTATTAATAAATTATTAATAAAGTAATCTCACACATATGGATTGATTGCTGTTTGTTTACCAAGTAAGTGGGCTGGTCTATTGATCCTTTTTAGACACAATCAAGGAAAAACAGCAGCAAAGACAACACTGTACAAAAGTGCAGAAAGTCATTACATTCATGTACATGCTTTACATAGTTGAGTGGCATGTTCTACAAGTAAAGTTTAATTTCCACAAGTTGGTACAGACCTGCATGTTTACTGCCTTTTATGCACTAATTACCTGCTCCTGTCTAACGGTTTGTTTTATGCAGAATTGTCCACAGAGGTACATTTCACTGAAGCTAGACTTCTAGTGTAGTGATTATTTTGTTATATTTAATTATTCATTCCTTCTCTTACACCTACTTTCCTATTCATGCTTGTTATGGGTATTGGCAGAGATTTCCTGACATGCTGTACGTGTAAGCCATAAAAACAGTTTAAATTCATAGATATTCCAAGGACAATGAATCTTATGACCATTCATGCTTTGCTAGTACCCTCAGTCATGCAGCGCTTCCATTCTCCAGGAGGACCATACTAGTAAAACCAGGTATAAATCTCTGGATGTTTGAAATACAAACTAGTGACTGGCTGGGTAAGATAGTGAATTACACTGCTTAACATGTATGAGAAGTTTATTCCAAAGATTTGGGAGGTGCTACCCTAGAAGTATTCTTCTCCACTCTGCTATATTCATGTGTTGGTGAAGATTTAAGTCCCTGATTCTAATACTGGTGGAGATATTTGACTTGAGAAAAATAGGAGGTCCAGAACAACTGGGTCTCTAATGATATAGTCAGGAAGACAGAGCTCCTCTCAAAATACTGTAAGACACTAAAAGCCTCTCTTGATAGCTTGGGGACTTTAGGTCTGTGATTCTGCTGGTTAGGAGTCATTGGGGTCTTGCTAATTGTTTGAAATGTTTAGTGAGATGCATCTGAAAGAGGGGTGTTGCACTTGATAATTGGCCTGATCATTGCTGAATATAATAAAGTGATTACCTCCTTAGACTGATGTTATTCCTTTGGCAATTAGGTAGACTTAATAAAAGGATTTTCTGAGAAGTACTGTCATATGATAGTCAAAAGAGAGGGAATTATCAACAAGTTTCTAGCTCCCTGACAAAATTTTAATTTTGTAGGGGTGTGTTGGCTAAACGGTATGATGAGGTGGAGGGACTGTCTACCAAAAGTGGCATTACACATTTTGGCATTTAGTTTGAGTTAATTTTTATCACACAAAGTGTTTACTAGGTACAGTTCATTCAGGGGAGTTTTGGTATCGTAGGGTGACTTAAACTCTAGTTTGCAGTCATCTGCAAACTTTTAGCCTTAGTTTTTGGCTTTCCACTTGGAGATCTGAGAAGTAAATAGAAAAAAAGAGAGGTCCCAGTACTGAGCCGTGAGGGATACCACTGGTCATTTTCATACTTACTGATGAGGCATCTGCAACTCACACTGTTTGAGCTCTGGTTTTCAGGCAGTTTGCTGTTCATCTTACAACATATTGGTCAATGTTTAAAGCAATAAAGATTTGTATAATGCCACCATAGAGAATGGTGTTGAAGACCTTCATCAGGGCAATATACACCACATGCAAAGCAAGGCCACCATCTACAGCCTGTTTACCAGGTTAACTAGACAGGATCTACCCTTCACGATGACAAATTGTTTAGGGTCAAGTTTTGATAACACAGTTTATGAGGTTAGTTATAATACATCCCATGGTTTGCAGCTGAGGTTTGTAAGGCTGATAGGACATTAACTCTCCAGGTCAGCTGTAAGGCCACCCTTATGAAAGGATATCACCAATTCAGTGCACCACTCATCAGGGACAAACCCAGTTGTATAATTCTTAATGACACTCTGACGAGATGAGGTATTGCCATCTGTACCAGGGAGAATAGGGCATTGCATGTGTAACATATGCCAGCATAGTTTGCTAGAGTTTTGTAAATAATTCTGTCATTTAACTGTCACACTGACTTGTACAAACTTGTACATGTGTTAAAACGTATCAACAGTGTTATTATAAATGATTAAATGTTTGTTTAAACAAAGAATTCTGGAAGGGAAGAGTAGAAGTTTTTGAAATTGTTCTATAGCTTTCCGATACTGCAACAGATCTTAGCAAAGCTTTGAATGTTTATTTTACCACAGTCAGGTGATCAGATGTGATGTCATTCTATAACCAGCATGGAGAGAATGGAACTCTCACAGCAGTTTTTGTTTTCTTTGGAATTTGATATAAAGATTTATGTCAGTTATCACAGTTAGTTGACTTCAGTGTAAGTTTGAAGCTCATCACCTTGGCTTGTGGAAGTAAGCATCTCAGCATCTAATCTTGCCTAGCTGTATTAATTAAGTTAGCTAAGGAACAGTTATTCTTTAGACAGTCAGGAATTACAGTGAGATTAATTAAGTATTGTTTTTCTGCATCTGTTTGAATCTGTCCAACTGTGTTATTTTTATTTCTCCTGTGACTGAAACTCTAGTGTTTATTGTATTTAGATATTTAGTATTCTCATGTTTTTCTATTTTATTATTTATTATTAAATATGTGTATACATTTTGTTGTGGCTGGTCTTTTAAAGATTACTTTTACTATCTTGGGAGTATTTGTGCTTATTTTAGTGGTGCCTTGGCCACTCCAAAAAGCTTTGCTGTTTTGGTTACACTCTACCATTTATATTAGCATTGATTTTACACATTATAATTGTATGCCCTTGTAAAAGCCTGAGAATAGTTGAGTGGTGGCAGAGTGGTACCTTATAGTCCGGGCAGAAGGGATACAGCTGGTAAATCTGTACCAGCCTTTCCCAGGAGTGTGTGTGTGTGTGTGTGTGTGTGTGTGTGTGTGTGTGTGTGTGTGTGTGTGTGTGTGTGTGTGTGTGTGAATCTGATACCCAGGTGTGAGTGTGTCAGCTACTTGGAACTCAGACACAATGCTCCAAAGTCAGTCTTGTTTGGGATTTGGAGAGACAGTGAGTCCAACCCCGTCTAGAGTATGTTTCCTGTGTGCTCTTGGGAGAAATTGTGGTTGATGCAGAGAGCTGCATTTGAAAATACTGTGTAAATTCATTCCTGTTTTTAGTGACCCTCTCTCATCCATGTCAGTGGTGAGGATTGAGGATCCTTGATTACTGTCTCAGGGTAAAGAGACCATCACAGACACCTAAGGTTTCCATTCACTCTTCTTGTTCTACTTCACTACTGAGAATTACTGGTGTATTTTTCATGGAGCATGTAACACTGCCATAACATATGGTTTTATTTGTGTGCAATATTCTCTTTGCAAATGTCATAAACCTGTAAAAAAATCAACATAGCAATGATTGCACATAGTATCTGAAGTGTCTGCATGACTGTATAACTGAAACTGTCTGCAATCATATACTCGACACACAGGTAGTCAGGTCGAACTGTATTATTTCCATATTATGAAAGTCAGAATGTCAAAAACTGATATTACTGACTGTCCTAACTTGCCACCTTTCTGAACTCATGTAAGAGCTTGTTCCTGGGTCTGGAGCCAGTAGGGGATTTTGGCATTTGGTGTTTGTGTTGAGTATTCTGGTATTTGGCATGCCAACTTATGAGGAAAGAATGCAACCACTGGTTGACCCAACCACTTGTGTGTCAAGTATGTGATAGTAAACAGACTGAAACACTATATGCAGCCTTTGCTTTTACACTATTAATTTTACAGCCTTAGCTTATCAAAGTCAAGCAATCTAAAATACTAAAATAATTAACTTATGCAAGTGCTATGATTTGAAAACAAATATTGTACGATTGGTTGTAAACATCGTATGACCTACATGCTATACCCAGTGGTCAGAATATATTAAATATATATATATATATATATATATATATATATATATATATATATATATATATATATATACACACACACAGCTGTCTGTTTAGACAAAATGTTACACTCTGCAAGTTTAGGCTTGCCAATGTTCCATTAATTCTCAACACTTCATGTCATCCTCACTCAGGCTTGGTCTCCTGACTTGATGTCTCAGAGGTATTTTCAGAGTTTATTCTACCAGGTCTTTGCACTTAAACAGCACTCTCAAACTGCTCATTTTCATATTTCTTCTCTACAATATGGACTCTTATTTTCATCTTGGATATACACACTTCCTTGGTTCTTCTATCTATGTACTAGTCGTTTGCATATATCCAGAGTTAATAACTTGACCCTTATTTTTCATCTCTTATACACAAAGTATCCTGTTTCTTACTAGTGAAATAACAACCTGCTAAATTACTGCTGTTTTTTCTTCAGTTCAGTAACATAAGCATCTATAGTCATTTTGGACATTGTGGTTTCATTAAGAATTAATATTGAATAGATGTCAAATTCATTCTAGGCTCACAATTTGTGAAATTCTCTGCACTCATCCACAGCTTTTATAAGGTGAGTTTTGGATCTTTTAATACCCTTGTTTCATAATTTCTCTTATCATAATATGCAGATTACCTTTGTCTCATTGTCATTGGTTCCATTCTTCATCTCATTAACATAGGCATCTATATACAGTCACTGTTAGATTTTATGCTATTGTAAATAACACATGCTGAATAAATAAACATTTTTCTAGGTTTGCAATAATTCCTGAATGTCCCTTGAATTGCTGCAGAAAGGTAAAATAGTTGCATACTATTAAGGCTTCTTCCCCAATGACATATAGCAATGCAGTACATTGTTTTTTAAGGGCTCAGTTAAATCACTCACAGTGAAGAATAAATTGAATTTCTGTATTCAGAGCTTCCCGTTTTCTATTAAATTTCTTTGAAGAAAGAGAATTCTAGAAGGTTGCAACAAACGCATATTTCCCTTGAGAATTATAGTACATTAGTTCCAGACACAAAAATACTTGGAAACAAATCTAATTATTCACATCTGCAGATGTCTTTCTTCAGTTCAGGCAAATATTTAATCACCATTAACACCAAATAATGTCCAGATAGTCATAAAAAAAAAAAAAATACTGTGTTTGGGGCCTATCCTCAGTGAAGTGTTTGTTTAGAATGAGACTGCTCTAGATAAACCGGGTGCCATGTAACTTGTAAACTGCTGTTTAAAGTTCATTAGCATTAAAGCTATGTGTGTCATATCTAGTATCATGTGCATCAAGTATTTCACACTGCAAGCCTGCCACTACAAAGAGCTCACTATCAGCCACAGGACAGGATTAGAATATACATAACCCTGGATCCTGGATTCGCTCCCATGCATACAGCACATTAGGTGACGAGCACCTTTCAGCACTCATTGTTTCCATAGCAGGTACAGGTTTCATAGGATCGGGTTGCGAGCACGAGACCCAACCCTCCTCAAAGTGTGCACCACACACACACACACACACACACACACACACACACACATGCGTACACACACACCTAGGGCCAATTTAGAGTGTTCGATCCACTTACTGCATGTTTTTTGGAATGTGGGAGGAAATAGGAGCACCTGGAGGAAACCCCCACGAATGCTGGGAGGACATGCAAACTCCACACAGAAGGCACCCCAGCCGAGAAATGAACTGGAGAACCTCTTGCTAACCACTATGCCACTGTGCCGTTCCCAAATAATAATAGACAATGCCTGCACAACTCTAGATTCTTGCTTCTAATTTGGAGTTTGCAGGACTTGATCATGAGATTCAGGAAAAGAACAAAAATATAAAAGTCTTAATAGACAATTAAGATGTGTGTATACTCCACCCTGATGCACACAAATGTATTTAAAGTATACATATATAGATAGATACACACAAAGTATTGTCCAAAATGAAAGGTACTCACCCCATGAAGAGAAGATAAAGTACTCGATCTGTTTAGCCAGTTAATTAAAATGGTGCATACACAGCATCCTTTAAAAAGCTCAGATCTCCTGCATTGTGTTTTTATGTTTAGGTGAAGAGCAATTGTCTGGGAACCTGTTCTTGCAGGCCCTTGCTTTTCTTTATATTACTGTCCAGTCATTCTAGCAGAATTTTAAATGTCCTTCGGCCACCAAAGTATATAACACATTTTCCAAAGAATGAATGATTATGGAGGTTTCTTGAATCATACTCCTAACACTGTCAGGAAAAAGGATTCTAATCTGCACCCTTTCTTTCTGCAGGTTTGCTGCGTGCCACCATCTTTACTTTTTCTCATCTGAAACTCAGAGAGCTGCTAGAGAGTCATGTTACATAGTGATACAAGCTGGATATCCCAGAGTCATTTTCTTAGATTAGACCACATTACAAGAGAGTCCCTTTTTTGACAAAAATCATAAAGGATCACACACTGGGGCACTGTCTTCCCATTTAGCCATCAGCCAGGGTCATAAAGTGGCTACCTATTAAATGTATGAAATCCAGTGCTATGTGTGCCAACACTTATAAAAATCAATTGAAATATAAACAAAAACAGGAAATGATGTTACAACTGGAGAGCATATTTTTGGAGACAGACTATGGAGTATCCATTCCAGCAACTTAATTCCAAGATTACTGTACCTTGGAGTAGGGGGAAAGGGGTAATACTGCAATGAAATGCAATAACTGGCTTAATGTATTCCAAGCTCTGCTATTACAAGGATTGCAGTTATATTCTCAGAAGTTCCATACTTATCTGAAAAATATAATACAACTCTAAGAAAAGTAAATCCAAGCGGGAATTAAGCAGGTGTTGTGTGAATGAAATGCAGTCCCCAGCCACCAGCCCATTAACTACATCATTATAACTAATATAGCACTGCTGGGGAAAGTTCTCCAGGTATTTAGTGCTCTTTATTAATGGATACATTTTAAGTGCAACACTATATGGCTAAAAATCTTTTCCATCTTCACTTAGCTTCCGATCACGTTGCTGAGTTCTGTATTCAATCTGTGTAAAACACAAAGAGACACTATGGATCTTGTCTGTTTTCCTCCCTAAAATGGTAGAATTTTTGCAGCCAAGTTAGCATCGATTATTGTTTTTTCTCCAAAGTTACCACACATTGCTATGGCTGTTATACAACGAGGTTCTCAAATCAACTGTTGTCAACATTAAAATCACACAGTTAAAAATAAATTGATTAAAAAAACAAAGCTTCTTCAGAGCAAAATATGGCTTGGTAAAGAAAATTAGATGAAATAACTGTGTAGTAAGTATTTTTCAGAAAAGCAGGACGAAAGCCTTTTTCTCACTATCATATTCCTCACTACACCAACCAGTACTTCAATGTGTCTGTAGTTTGTATATTTAGGGCCAGATTCCAAAAGACTTGCTCTTAGTGTAAGTCTATTTTATAGATGTCCCTTACACCACAGTAAGTCACTTGCACTGAGAACAAGTCTTTTGGAATCGGGCCCATATTTTAAGTATATATATATATATATATATATATATATATATATATATATATATGTATATATCATTGAATTTCAAGTGAAAACTAGTTTGTATATGCTATGATTCTGTACCATATACTTTATGTAGCATCTCAGATTGCATATTAATTATTTCTAGTCTGGCTGTGCATATTAAACAGGCCTTTATCCTTAAGGTGTGAGATCAAAAATTGATGTTTGATATAACCTAAATATCTCTAGTCTGTGGTTTGTGTCATAGTGGAAAATATTTGGATCAGTCTAGCTGTGCACATTAAATAGGCCTTTATCCTTAAGGTGTGAGATCAAAAATTGCTGTTTGATATAACCTAAGTATCTCTAGTCTGTGGTTTGTGTCATAGTGGAAAATACTTGGATCAGAAGGCATATATTAAAATATGCATAACCAAGTACATGAAAATAAAATAAACTCACATAACAATAATACATTTTCATTCTCAAGAAATCCTTAGAAAGATGAGATACCTTAGCCTCCGCCATGTAGAATTCTTCAACCAGTAAACAGCACCAGAAGTAAATGCGATACAGAGTCTATCTGCATATGTTTTGGGTAAGAGAGGAGTATAAATGCACCATTGCAGTTTCACATTCAAACCAAGGAAGATACTGCAATGACAGCTTTTAGTGCTGTATGGAGAGTTAAAACTATGAGCTGTGTCTTACAGACTTTGGATTTAGTTTATCGTTTTCTAGCAAATCAATTAGCCAGATGACAGATTTTAGGTCACACCTGAAAAGACATATTTGTCTGTTGAGTTTTAAACAGGTAAAACAAAATAAATGTTTTGATAAAGATAAATGTGTAACTGATTGATAAGAATGAAATAAAAATCAATGCAAAAGAAGGGCTTGTCATTTATGTGGCATATAAATTGATCAGTGACTGAAAAGAACATGTTTCTTTTAAACTGTACACAACTTTTAAAAACTGCATGACATTGGCTGTCACTGACTGGGATTTAGTTTTTGCATCAAACTAATGTTCATTTATCATTGGAGGCACAATATAAAGGATTAGGAAAGCAAATCAGGAGCAAAGCCTATGAAAAGCACAGTTGTTTGAGAATGGGTTTTCCAAGCAAAATTCAAGTCAATGTACATTGAGGGCACAAAATTAATGCCCTCTATTGGTACAAAAACTATTAAATTAGCATTGAATTCTGAAAGAAAAACAAAAGGAAAATGAAACACAGCCCTTTCAACCTTAAACTCATATATATCCCAAAGTCTTTCAGCCTCAAAGATAAGAGAATAAATATTTCCTTAACTAAAGATTGTTAGCACCACAGAAATATTTCGTTTTAGTACACATCAAAGACTTGTGACACAGAATTAATGTATTTAACTATGTACCTTTGAAATAAATAGGTGCTGCTGTTTGAACAAGATTTCACTTTATACAGGAAATCATCTTTCCTCATATAGAAGTGATCTTAGAGCTGATTACGTTAAGAGGTTCAGGGGAGATCGCCCTTGCGTGGAGGTTGTTTTGGCCTTTTGTATGTTTTGTATGGGTGTCATTTAAAACTTTTTTTTTAATTCACTTAAATGGCATTCACATATTGTTTCATTGTCAGAAGACTCACAATGTAGGATGAGTCGCCCACTATAACGTTTAGTCCTTACACTGGCTATAACTGAAGGGCATGTAAACAGGGTAAGTTGTATACAAAATGTACTGGTCAGCAGAGTACATAGAATGATGAAATACAGGTCACGGACTTGTGTTTACTGAAAGTCCAATCTATTCTAACATCCTAGAAAGCATGAATACATGCACTTCATGTGCCTAATTATTAGGATAACTATATTAAAAACTTAAACAAATGTTGTTGGTGTGATGACCACATCTATTGTTGTAGAAATGCTGGTGGCTGAACATGACTTTATTTTAAGAAAAATGAAGCACAGAATTAGTAATTAATGTGCAAGCTTGCTTTTTACCTGTTACTATCATCATGACACCTTTTTGGCGTGATTTAAATGTGGACATCAGTGCATGGCACATTAATTGCAGTAGTTGACTATAAGGTACTTTCACAGTCCCAAACAGAAAAAAGATTCTAATTGGACAAATGTTATGATTCCCCAAAGGCATGCAAGAACGGGCTAGCTATAAATGTTAAAAGTGACAGCTAGGCAATTTAGTACTGTGGTTTGCAAATAGCCCCACCATCCTGTGTGTCTCATTAGGAACATACTTTTTTAATGTTATGCTTATTTCACATAAAATTAGGCCATTGCTGTTCTGCATTGCTAAAATCAATTTTTAGTGCTATTAAGTTTCACCAGGCAAGATTTTACTAGGTAGCTTATAATCACAGGGGGAAATTGTCTGAATTAAGTATTGTGTGAATGACATCTGCTGGCCAGTGAATGAATTGTAGCACTTAATATTTGTTCAAAGTCATAAGGAATATTGTAGTTCTGAAAACATTAGTGCTTCTTGACTGTTTTATACAGCAACTTTTCTAATCTAAAAACATCATTAATATTTGTTTCTGCAGCATGGAAAACTGCAGGACATCTAAACTGGCACAGAGAAAGCATTGCTGCTACTTTATTTGTTTAATTTTTTAATCACTATACTTGTAAAATACTATTTAATTGTTGAACCATTTTTATTTAGCAGTCTGAAATACTTTTGAGTTTACTGCATTATACGCAAGCTAGGAAAAGAAACTTTAATAAAACAATAAATGCCAATAAAGTTAGGTAAGGACTTTCATCTCATAATCAAGCAAGACTTCATCAGACAAAACAGCCTAGTTATTTTTCAAATAAATACACTCTAATTATGCACCTTTATTATTTCTGAATATTATGGTTTGGTTAAGAAATACTGAAAGAATGTTTTTTATTGCTTTATAAAATGTTTCTTTTCTAGCTCATCTACTATTTATTAATTGGCTTTGCTCATGCATAAGGCCTGTCAATTGACTTTTTAACTTCTGGAGTTATATTTTTAAAAAAATTGTCATATTTCATTAGGGAAAAAAGTAAATGAAGCAAAGACCTTCAAGTTCACCTAAGAGGTGTTTTTTTTTTGTTTTGTTTGTTTTATTAAAACACACAAGAGGTATTAGTTCCTCTTGGCTGGCATCCTGACTTAGCCACACATGGGAAGCTCATTAAAAATGTACACTTCCTTAAAGAGAAATAATGCCTGAAAACTTGAACTTTTCAGAGAAGCGTACCTCTCTACTGTGCAGATTTTCATAGAGTGTCCAGATTTTTACCTCATTTTTTCATCTGTTCCTCAAAAATTGTGATTCTCTGGCAAATCATTGAGGACTGATATAACTAATGACAGTTTCAGATTTCACATCCTTCAGAAAATGCATGCTAACACAAATCCTTTTATTCTAGCAACTTACTAAGTTTAAAAAAGTAATATTTAACATCTGCCCTTATTTTGGGTCTGTCCCACCATTTTTAGGCTTTGTCCAGATTTATTGCCATAAGAGGTTAACAGACATGCAGAAAGCCTTCAGAAACTGTTTCTTATATGCTGCTTGGAGGTTATGTTTGCCTGTTTTGTGAAGAGATCTTTGATCCTAGATGGGAAAACCAAAAATCAATATAAAAAATTGACAGATACATTGTGCAACATCTTCAAAAATTATAATGTAATCTTCCCCTTGCATTAAGAAGTCATCCTTAACTTCCTACACAAGCAATTTTAGTACAGAGCATGAGTGTGTGTGTGTGTGTGTGTGTGTGTGTGTGTGTGTGTGTGTGTGTGTGTATATATATATATATATATATATATATATATATATGTATGTGTGTATATATGTATATATATATATATATATATATATATATATATATATATATATATATATATACAGACACACACATACACTGAGAGAGAGTATATGTATTTGCGTGTGTGTGTGTATATATACATACATATATATATATATATATATATATATATATATATAAAGTTGCAGGTCAAAATATCAAATGTTTTTTGCAGCTGTAATAAGAGCAAATGCTCATAGAAGTGAATATTCTTTTCAATGGAGTTTTAGATGGCAGTCTGTTGTATGAGATCACCATGTGGCAAGGTCAGGGAATTTGCCTTATCTTGCTGTTGTGTGATAAATTATTTTGCTCATTTCAGTTTCAGTCGAAAATTATTATTCCTTCTTTCTTTGCCCTTGTGTGTTTGACATTTGATCCATCCATCCATAACCTCTTTTTCCCATTTTTGCACATAAGGTTGGGGTGTCAATTCAACAGTGACAATCCTCCAGACTCAAGGTTTACACCACCAGGTGGCTAGCCCTGCCGCGGTTGTTCTTCCACACCACACACATGCACGTTCACACCTATGGCCAATTTAGAGTGTCCAGTCCACCTACTGTATGTCTTTGGAATGTGGGAGGAAGCAGGAGCACCCAGAGTTGACCCATGTGAACACAGAGAGGACATGCAGACTCTGCACAGAAGTTACCCTAGCCAAGAATCAAACAGGGAACCTCTTGCTTGTGAGGCAACAGCACTATCCACTGTGCCAGTGTTTGACTTTGTGACACTATATATAATTTTCTCATGGTTTAATTGTTCCAAGTGTTTTCGGTTTCTAATAGTATGACTAGAATGGGCCCCATTTTTAAGGCAAGGTATGATTTGCAGTATTTGATGTTAGCCAAATGTACTGTTATCAGCACACACAATGTACCCAAAATTGCTTCCTTCTGCAGTTTATGAAGGGTTAACTGTATTGGTGGCATATTTAAGTACAATTGCTAGTCCTGTTGCTCCTCTTTTTATTAGAACGATCTTCCACATTTTTTTGCAAATGCTAGGACTTTATGACTTTGTCTCCCTTCATATGTAAAGTATTGTAATCACTGGCTGTAGTAATTTCAATTATCAGTGGTATGTCTGTTTTTTTACTTGAACTACTACATCTAGATTTCCTGCATCAATTTTTGAACTGTCAGTAATGAGTGCTTCCATTTTTATAAGCGAATACTAGGCTAACTGCCCTAGAGGGCCATTTTAAACATAGCTGTGCTACCCCATTAGGTGTTCAAAGTACCCCTACCATGATTTTTTATTCCTATACTTCCTATTTGTGAATTAGTGTTTCTGGGGGCATACTGCTGAGTATTGAAAAGGACCCTGTTGCAGGTTAAGGTGTTTAGAAGTTGCCTGTGTCCATTGGTAGTACAGTTACAGTCCAAGGGTAAGTTTCCTAATTCACATCCATTTAACTAAATTGTATTCGAATAGGGACAGAGATGAGGTTTGTTTTACATGGATGGGGAGTCTGTTCCAGAGTAGTGGTATCCTCTGGGATATGTACCTGGCTTTCCAAACCATCCTGTTTATGTTTCAGGAGAGGTTAAGGTTTTTTATTGGGTATTTCTGATACAATTTGATTTGTGGATGTGCAGTAGGTTCAGTAGTGCTGGGTCTGAGGATGGTTTACAGGCCAGGCACACATCACCTCTTAATAGTATGTAAGAGACTCAGTACAGAGATAGAGCTTAGAGATGGTCCTTGTAGGCCATGTGGTTTACCCCTGTATTTTCTTTGTAAGGAACCTCATAGAGCACTCTAGTTGTTGCTTATGTCTGGGCGGGTATGAAACAAAGGAGGGGCATTATACTCAGTAATGGACCTGATGAGGTTTATTTATAGTGGGGCAATGACATCTCTGGACTGAGTTGCTAGGCCTTGGCTCATGAGTTGAGCAATATAGAATGACTTCTGCACAACAGAAGAGACATTTTGGTTCAATGTTAGGTCACCATTCACATATGTTCCCAAATCTTTTAACTGTTAGATCAACTCCTTGGTATGTATTGTCAGTGTAGTAGCTTTCAAGTGCAATCAGTTTACCACATTATACAATAATGCACTTTTTGCCATTTAGCTTTAGTGAATGAATCTGGCATTTGGTTGGGACAGGCCTTTCTAGAGGATGGCTGAGTCTTTTGGGGATTCAGTGACTGCTCCCAGCTTGCAATAATCTGCAAACGTGATCAACCAAAATAACCTTCATGTTTTGATGATAAACAGGAGTGGTCCCAGCAGCAAGCACTGTGGGACTCCACTAATGACTGGTCTTTCTGTGGAGAATGATTACCCTATCTTGACTTATTGTGTCCCCAGGTGGAACCCAGTGGGTGACATAGGGATTTATTCCTAATAAGTAAGCTTTTCTACAATGTCTGAGTGGAGTATTGCATCAAATGATTTGGCCAAGTCTAGTTAGGCAGTGTGTACTGTCTTGGCTTTTTCTGTTGCTTTGGCAACTCCTTCAAAAAAGTCAGTTAGGTTAAGTAAGCATGATCTACCTTTGACAAAATCAAACTGGCATGGGTCCAGTGTTTGGAGGTTTCCTGTGCTATTATTGATTGATTCCATAAGAAGTCTTTCTGTTGTTTTACATATGAAGGTGATCAGACTTGTGAGGTCTGTAGTTAACTGGGTTGTTGTATGGCCCTCCCCTGTTCAGGGATATGACTGTTGCTCCATTTGCTCTGTATGAAGCCCATTTGAGGCTAAAGTTGAACAATGTTGTTAGGGGCATGGATAAAGTGCTTCATGCTATTCAGAACTTATCCAGAGATATTGTCAGGACACATAACTGTAGTATTTCTAGCCTCTGAGGCAGCTTCCAGGTCTTGGTCATATGTAATAGTGGGACATATTGATTTCTGATATTTCTTGTGAGATATTTGGGGGTGAGAGGGAGTGGTAAAGTTGGAGCTGAATTTAATAGCCAACAGGTTTGCTATATCTGCAGCTTCAGTATAGGTGGTATCATTCACATTCAGCTTAGCGCACTAGTGTATAGTGCTTTTGAGACTACAGACATAGCTGAAGAAGGCCTTATGATTGTCTTTGGCCTAGATGTCTATTTTTGACTGAAAGTTGGCCTTTGAGGTTTACTTAGACTCCTGAGTGGCTTGCTTAGTTTAATGATAAGGTTTCAAACATGCCGTGAGTTGCACCTCTTATTTTTTTACCACAGTTTACTTCCTGTTGTTATAAATCTTGTAACTGATTCCATGTAGCCACAAATCCCAGCTAAACACTTTATTTAATGTGAACAAAAGTGGTTAAGCACCTTCAAGTCTTTACAAGACATCCTCAGAACCAAAGTGCCATTGATAAAACCTGTGTTTAAAAATCTCAGTGAATCAGCTGTTAATGCACTCACCTCCATTATTGACCAATCACACATTAACACATAAAAAAAGTCATTCAACCAGCCAAAAACTGCAAAATGAATTACTAAATAAATAAATATCACATAAAAAAATAATGAATAAAAATATTGCATACAAGACGCCCTTCTTTTCAGTTCACTGAATAGAAATAATTAGTTAGACCTGAAGGTTTGGCTGCATTCAACCTCAATTGCCAAAATATCTCACATTACAGCAAACAGTTTTGCCAATCCCCAGAAATGTGTGCACCTGTACTTGTTCTAAAATAAGAAAACTTCTTGAAGCCCACACAGTCCAGAGAATGCTTAGCCAGGGCATTTTTCAAATCTCGTTTGTGGATGCTATTCATATGTTGGTAAATTCACTTATTATTATTAAATATGTGTACACATTTCATTGTGGCTGATCTTATAAAGATTACTTTTACCATCTTGGGAGTACTTGTGCTTATTTTAGTGGTGCCTTGGCCACTCCAAAAAGCTTTGCTGTTTTGGTTACATTCTACCATTTATATTAGCATTGATTTTACTCATTATAATTGTATGCCCTTGTAAAAGCCTGAGAATAGTTGACTGGTGGCAGAGTGGTTACCTTATAGTCCGGGCAGAAGGGGTACAGCTGGTAAATCTGTACCAGCCATTCTCAGGAGTGTGTGTATGTGTGTGTGTGTGTGTGTGTGTGTGTGTGTGTGTGTGTGTGTGTGTGTGTGTGTGTGTGTGTGTGTGTGTGTGTGTGTGTGTGAGTGTGAGTGTGTGTGTAAATCTGATACCCAGGTGTGAGTGTGTCAGTTACTTGGAACTCAGGCACAATGCTCCAAAGTCAGTCTTGTTTGAGATTTTGAGAGACAGCGAGTCCAACCCCAGGTCTGGAGTATGTTTCCTGTGTGCTCTTGGGAGAAATTGAGGTTGATGCAGAGAGTTGCATTTGAAAATACTGTGTAAATTCATTCCTGTTTTTAGTGACCCTCTGTCATCCATGTCAGTGGTGAGGATTGAGGATCCTTGATTACTGGCTCAGGGTAAAGAGAGGCCATCACAGACACCTAAGGTTTCCATTCACTCTTCTTGTTCTACTTCACTACTGAGAATTACTGGTGCATTTTTCATGGAGCATGTAACACTGCCATAACATATGGTTTTATTTGTGTGCAATATTCTCTTTGCAAATGTCATAAACCTGTAAAAAGATCAACATAGCAATGGTTGCACATAGTATCTGAAGTGTATGCATGACTGTATAACTGAAACTGTCTGTAATCATATACTCGACACACAGGCAGTCAGGTCGAACTGTATGATTTCCATATTATGAAAGTCAGAATGTCAAAAACTGATATTACTGACTGTCCTAACTTGCCACCTTTCTGAACTCGTATTTAAGTACAATTGCCAGTCCTGTTGCTCCTCTTTTTATTAGAACGATCTTCCACATTTTTTTGCAAATGCTAGGACTTTATGACTTTGTCTCTCTTCATATCTAAAGTATTGTAATCACTGGCTGTAGTAATTTCAATTATCAGTGGTATGTCTGTTTTTTTTTTTTACTTGAACTACTATATCTGGATTTCCTGCATCAATTTTTGAACTGTCAGTAATGAGTGCTTCCATTTTTATAAGCGAATACTAGGCTAACTGCCCTAGAGGGCCATTTTAAACATAGCTGTGCTACCCCATTAGGTGTTCAAAGTACCCCTACCATGATTTTTTATTCCTATACCTCCTATTTGTGAATGAGTGTTTCTGGGGCCATACTGCTGAGTATTGAAAAGGCCCCGTTTACAGGTTAAGGTATTTTAGATGTTGCCTGTGTCCATTGGTAGTACAGTTGCAGTCCAAGGGTAAGTTTCCTAATTCAAATCCATTTAACTAAATTGTATTCGAATAGGGACAGAGATGAGGTTTGTTTTACATGGATGGGGAGTCTGTTCCAGAGTAATGGTATCCTCTGGGATATGTACCTGGCTTTCCAAACCATCCTGTTTATGTTTCAGGAGAGGTTAAGGTTTTTTATTGGGTATTTCTGATACAATTTGATTTGTGGATGTGCAGTAGGTTCAGTAGTGCTGGGTCAGAAGATGGTTTACAGGCCAGGCACACATCACCTCTTAATAGTATGTAAGAGACTCAGTACAGAGATAGAGCTTAGAGATGGTCCTTGTAAGCCATGTGGTTTACCCTTGCATTTTCTTTGTAAGGAACCTCAGAGAGGTTACATTATAGCACAGTTTCGCCAATCCCCAGAAATGTGTGCACCTGTACTTGTTCAAAAAATAAGAAAACTTCTTGAAGCCCACACAATCCAGAGAATGCTTAGCCAGGGCATTTTTCAAATCTCGTTTGTGGATGCTATTCATATGTTGGTAAATTCACCTATTTAGAGAATTCTTAGTCTTTCCAATGTAATACACTTCACAGGTCTCACAAATAGCAAAACATACCACTCTGGTTGACTGGCAGTTAAATCTCCCCTGATTAGCATCAGTGACAATCTTAGATGCCCATAAATGAGGCAAGCCAGTGTTAATGTAAGCACAGCATTTACAGTGACCACATTCACCATGGTAGTGAAACTGTCATTGTGTGTCCTATTGATCTCTCTAATATGTTTATGTTGGGTTTATTTTTAAAAATAAAAACAGGTCCCTCGGAAAAATAATCTTTGTCTTCATCACAAAGAAGTAGGGACCAGCTCCTTCTAAGCACTTCTTAAATGTCCCTTGCATCCAATGAATAATGTAAGATCATGCTGGCTCAATTAAAATCTCAGTTGTTTTCATTGGTAGTTACTTTGAAGCCCTTCCTAATAATGGGCACATATTTGTCTCACCAACCAGCCCAAATCTCATCATGGACCTGATTGAGTAGACTGATTGGGTAATCTTTTCCATCGTGAGGATGTCTTAAGAGAAAAAAGCACTTAACCACTGTACTTGTTCTCCTTAAAGTGTTTAGCTGGGATTTGTGGCTACCTGGAATCAGTTACTTGGTTTTTGTGTCTATTTTACTGGTTCCAGTTCAGGAGTATACCTGACTATCTTGTTTTGTTTATCTGTTTTTTATTGAGTTACTCCTGTTATGTCAGCTTCCAATTCCCAGGAGTTGTTTGTGGATTTGAAGTTTAGACTTACTGCTGAGGTCAGCAATTTAACATTATTGACTCAACAGTTTACTCAGGCTTTAACACAATTTCAAGCTAGAACGATACCTAATGGAGATAGAGTGGCTAAAGAGTATGTACCTATTCCTGCAGCTGTGGCACTTAACGGAGATAGAGGGAACATGGAATCTGTACCTATTTCATTGGTCGGAGTACATGAAGGTCAGTCTAATCGAGGTACCCTGCTTTGTATTAGGTTAGGTGACACTAATGAGTTTCTTTCCAGGGATAATGTTTATAAATGGCTGGATTGTTTTGATGGGACTGTTTCCAGGAGATATATACAAACACAGGAAAGCCATTATTTGAATCTTAAAGAACAAATAATTCTGGACAAAAATTGTTCAAATTTAAGTCCCTTCAAATTGATAACTATTTCTTAAGTGAAAGTGTTAAGGGAGCCCAAGTTCCTAAGAGCGTATGGTTGTGCAAGTTTCCAGAAGCAGTTGAACCATTTTCACCCTTCCACCATAAACTGAGTGAACTATTTGATCAGATGGGCCTGGAATTGACACAGTTGTTAATCTTAATGAATGATAGTTGTATGACTTCAATTAAAAAAAGATTTCCAGGCTTATTGAGTCTGTTACTTCAGACTTGTAGTTTTATAAGTACAAAATGGATTACAACAAGGTGTTTCAGTCTATTGATAGTAAATTGAGTTCCATCAAAAAGAGGAAGGACAGAAAGCTGGTAAGGGATGAGTCAGGTTATAAAAATAAAATGGTCTACCCTGTACCAACTAGATTGAAGGGGAACAACTCCTCAGGTGACCCAGCAGGTGAAAATCGGAATGAGGAACAACATGGAGATAATCCACATACAGAGATCCCTTTAGAAGCAGCCCCTTTAAGAAGATCAGAGAGGCTGGCGAACAGTGGCTGGACCAATTACCGGAATTTGACATCCACATACCCTCAGACCAGGAGGAGGGGGAAACAGTGGAATATAAAAAACAATCCCTCAAACTAGGTTTAGAATTGAGTAGTTGTGAAGCAACTCAGTTGGAAGAAAGTTGTCATGAGAGTGTGCTGAATGTTACCACATTTTGTAGTTTCAATATTTACAGTTTTACGGATCTTGAGATTAGGTTGGAGCATCATAAACTTTTTTTTAAAGGGGGTTAAATTTTATCGCCTCCTGTAGAGCAAATGTTAAACAAACATTGTTGGACTTGAAATTGTTCACTCAAAAATTGTATTTTCAGATTTTGTTCTGTGGTCCTGAGGGACTTGACCCTGGTAATTGCACTTTCAAGAGAAAGTGGTATGGCAAACCCTCCCTTATACCCGTTGATTGGTGTGTACTAGAAAGTGTGTGTGACAGAGAGATCGGGGCACTTCTTGATTCAAATAGAAAGAAAAGATTTTTAACATCTCAAGAGAAGAGAAGCTTTTATTAAATGACATCACAAGTAATACAAGTTTAAGATGCATGAAGCTGGACAAGGGAGGGCTGGTATTTATGGACCAGGTATATTACATTGGGAGACTTTCAAAATTGTTACAGAATGATCGTTTATACAGAAGTGTTTCAATGAATGAAATCAGTGGTGCATATAGAGACATTAAAATAGCACTTGACAAATTATTTGATACCATATGTTAGTGTTTTTGATTTTTTTTACATGTGGAACACCCAATTATACCAAAAATCATTGGAATTCCTAAAATACATTCAAATATGTCTGATCCTCCCTTTCGACCAGTGGTGGCAGCCCATGCATCTGTTAAGGAACCTTTGGCTAAATTTGTTGACTTAAAAAAAGGTGTTTCAAGGTTTCCCGCATGTAATCAGAGATTCATGGGAGGATATGCTTAATAAATTAAGGAATATTCAGCCACAGGATTAATTTATTCTAGCCACTTGCGATATACAACATTTATTTACCTTCATTCCACAGGAGGATAGGTTGGAATGGTTTGAAAAGATGGTGTCAGAATATGGAGAGCTCCCCATAAATGATAGTAAGTTGGTTGTGGAATTTATGGAAATTGTTCTCCACAATAATTTTTTGACATTTGAAGGGGAATATTTCAAGCAAACATCTGGTGTAGCAGTGGGGGCAGCATGCGCCCCATTGTTTTCCATTTTGGTTTTATTAAGATATGAACTCAGGACCGCATTTAAGCTTTCCTTGTTTAATTGATGTGTAGGGTATTTTAGGTACCTTAATGATCTTTTACTTGTGTGGGAAGGTTTAAAAAAAGATCTGGAGGCAGTCATTGTTTTTTTACAAAATAGCACTAATTTCCTTATGTTTCAGCATTGATAAATTTAGAACAAGTGAACTTTTTGGATATCAGATTGATCAAAGGCACCCAAGGTCTTATGCATCACTCAAATATATAGAAACCATATATTTTGTAACACAGTTCTTTCATTTAAAAGTTGCCACCCCTATCACCAGAAGAAGGGGGATCACCAAGAGTTGGTTTGTACGAATCTTGAGACTGACTACAGAAGATGAAGATTGTGTGAGCAGTTTGAAGAGTTCAAGGTAATGCTGTTGGAATGAGATTACCCTAGCAGTCTACCCAATTAGGCCCATGATGAGAGTTGAGCTGGTTGGTGAGACAAATATGTGCATTATTAGGAACGTCTTCAAAATGATGACCAATGAAAACAACTGTGATTTTAACTGAGCCAGCATGATCTTACATTATTCACTGGATGCAAAGGACATTCAAGAAGTGCTTAGGAGGAATTGGTCCCTAGCTCTATTTGCTGAAGATATCACAGATTATTTTTCCAAGGGACCTGTTTTTATTTTTTAAAGATAAAACCCGACATAAAAAACACATTAGAGAGATCAATGGGACACAATGGTACCATCACTACCACAGTGAAATGTGGTCACTTTAAATACTAGCCTTACATTAACACTGGATTGCCACGTTTTTGGGCATCTAAGGTTACCACTGTTGCTAATCAGGGGAGATTTAACTGTCAGTCAGCCAAAGTGGTATATTTCACTATTTGTAAGACCTGTGAAGTGTATTACATGGGAAAGACTAAGAATTCTCTAAATAAGAGAATTTTATAACATCCACAAATGAGATTTGAAAAATGCCCTGGCCAAGCCTTCTCTAGACTGTGTGGGTTTTAAGAAGTTTTTTTATTTTAGAACAAGTACAGATGCATGCATTCTTGGGGGATTGGCAAAACTGTTTGCTGCAACGTGAGATGTTTTGGCAACTGAAGCTGAATGCAGCCAACCCCCCCCCCAGTCTAAATTATTGTTTCTATTCACAGTGAACTGAAAAAGGTTATCTTCTATATAATATTTTTATTCATTCTTTTTTTTATGTGATAATATTTACTTAGTAAGCAGTTTTGGAGTTTTTGCCTGGTTAAATGACTTTTTTTTTTTTTTTACATGTTAATGTGTGATTGGTCAATAATGGAGGTGTGTGCATTAACAGCTGATTCACTGAGATTCTTAAACACTGGTTTTATGAATGGCACTTTGGTTCTGGGGATGTCTTGATAGGAGACAAAAGGCCTTAACCACTGTGTTTGTTTGCTTTAAATAAAGTGTTTAGCTGGGATTTGTGGCTACATGGAATCCGTTACTTGGGTTTTGTGTCAATTTTACTGGTTTCAGTTCAGGAGTATACCCAAATATCTTGTTTTGTAATAAATCTTATTGATATTGTGATCCCACTATGGAGGCTTTTCTAGGGTTTACCCTCCCCTTGCTTCGACTGGGTACAACTGCTTCTCTGCAGTTGTTTGCATGCTGATATGTTAGCTATGTACATTTCTGTATAAGCAGTAGAATCTTCTGGGTTTGGAGGGATTTGAAACTTACTAATGTATAACTTAGAAGTAGGAAGTTTGCCTAGGAGACATTTCTAAAAGTTCCAGAGATAACAAGAGATGTTGGGTTTCGGTTTTATTTTGAGAAGACTGCTTTGTGGTAGAACCTAATAAGGGTGATACAAAAGGGATAAGCATAATCCCCCCATGTTTGTGAGGACAAGGTCAAGAATGTTTCCTCTAGTGGGTACTCTGACTAGTTGATCCAGACTGTTTGCATTAAAGTCCACAAATCTCTAGACTTGCACTGTAGTGGTGGTATGTGTTTCCCAAGCTATAGCTAGGTAGTTGAAGTCATCCAGGAAGATAGTATTGGTTTTAATTCTGAGTGACTCCAGTTCATATAAGTAGATGTGGTGGCATTCCTGGGTCAAACAGGACATTTTGTGGCTAGGTTGAATATAGTAAGGAACTTTTCTGATGGTGAGTTGGACATGAAGAAGCTCTACAGCATCATGCTGCTTTATAAGCCTTGGCATGAGTGTGTTCTGGATGAAGATTGAATTACCTTCAACTTTCCCTTCCTGCATAGTATCTATTCTAAATGTGTGGAACACATTATAGTCCTACACAGCCAGAGTACCCACAGATGATTTTAAACCACGTCTCTGTCGCTGCAAAGATGTCTACATCCTCTAAGATGTAGGGAGTAGAGTTTCTATTTAATGTCCTAGCATTGATCAGTAGTACCTTTATATTTTCTTATGTTGGTAGGGTTATCTAATTGGCATTGCCTAAAAAAGGCATTATGGGGTGTGTGACGTGTCCCCTACCCCAGGCCAAACTTCAAGGAGACTCAATCCTCACCACTGATTCTGGTGACAGATGGTCACTAAGAGAAAAATAGATTCAATCAGTATTTTCAGATGCGTCTCCCTGCACAAAGCAGAATTTCCCTTAAGAGCACACAGAGAGCCAGTTCCAGACCTGGGGCTGGACACTTTCTGTCTCCAGACCCAGAGAAAACTCCACACTGACCACTTTGGAGCTATGTGTTCCTGTTCCCACTAGCTGACACACACACTTGGATATTTGAGTTACACACACACACACACACACACACACACACACACACACACACACACACACACACGCATATATACACACCTGGGAAAAGCCGGTGCAGATTTACTAGCTGTGCCCCTTTCTGCCAGACTCTGCAGTAATCATGCTGTCACCAGTCAGCTATCCTAAGGCTCTTACAAAGGGCCAATTATACTGTGTAAAATTAATACAAATGGTAGAGAGTGACCAAAGCAGCAAGGGTTTCAGGAGCAGCCACAGTGTCAATATAACAAGCATAAGTACTCTCAAGGTGTTAGAAGTATTCTCTAAGAGACCAGCCACAATGAAATGCATTAAAATATTTAATGATAAATAATACAACAGAAAACAGGAGAATACTGAATACAATAAACAAGAGTTTCAACCACAGAGAGATATAAAACATGATACAGTTGGATAGTTTCTCACAGATGCAGAAAACAATATTAAACTATTCTCATTAAATGTCCCTGACTAAAGAATTACTGTTCCCTGACTACTTACTAAAGCAAGACAAACTGATATGTGGTGACTCTTACTGCAGCAAAAGCCGAATAATGTGTCTCTTTGTCTGTGTAAGTAAGTGTGAGCTATATATCATGTCTGAAATCTTACCTGTCAGGTTCCAAAGTGCTGCTGCAAGGGTTCCAAAGAAACAAGATGGTTAGAGGATGATATCCCCTCTGGCCACCTGACTCTAGTACAATACACACACACAGCTTTGCTAAGATCTGTGGCAGCATCTGAAAGCTATAACACAATTTCAAACTTTCCGTCCTTCCAGTGTTCTCTGATAAACATACACATTTGATCAGTTACAGCAATACAACCTAATATACATGTATACATTCTTTCTGTCCAGCAAGACCTACTGTTGATGCATTTTTAGCACAGGTAATTTTACAAATATACTTTTAACTCAGACGTCTGTACAAATCAGTGTGATAGTCAAATAACATAAAATTCTTCACAAAGCTCCAGCTGGCTGTGCTGGCATATGTGCACATGTATTGCCCTACTCTCCTTGGCACAGATGGCACTGCCTCATAACATTGCAGGCTAGACAATGTTTTGCCCAAAATTTAAAAATCTAGATGGGACAGGTGCAGATTATCCCTGATGATGCATCATGGCTTGTCTATCATATCCTCCCAGGCTGACAAATATTTTACCTTCTCCAAATGACACTAAAAGCCGATTAAGTAAGAAGCTGCCTAGTGCTTGGCTCATATCTACCTATGACACAATCTGAACTCCATAATGTTTCTCTTCATATAGTCCAAGGAGGTATATCTCGAGTTATTTACATCCACATGTACTATGAAAGAGTCATACTGGTACTTGCTGTTTAAGGACGTGTGTGTGTGAGATCTGATGAATCCTGGCACCAGATGAGCAACTGATCATCATTCTCTTTCCTTTCTCAACCTGCTGAGTGTTGCATCAATATGTCTTACAATGGAGTCCCCTACGGATAGATTATTTGGTTGAGTAGATCCCTGCCTTATGGGTTCAGCATCTATGACCTGGGGCTCCTAATGCTTTGTGAGGGGAGAAGCTCTGCAGACTTGAAGTGTTCCTAACTGATTAATGACCTTGTTGTATTTTGGAGATCTTTGTCATTTGGACAAGTTACGTTTTAGAGCCTCAGTGTATGATGGATTTATTTTGTGTGTGCTGTAGGAAGATATGTTTTAGGGGGATTGATACTGATCCTGGTATTCATGTTTGCTCTCCAGTGACATTATAGATGTACATTTCTCACACAGAATTATACTGATTGAGCAGAAGGTGGTCTTCAGACAGCATGAGACAATTCCTAAATTGTTTTGAGAAACCCATTTCAATCAAGCTAGCTACATAAATTGTGTGAAAGTGCTGGTTCATGGTTTTGAAAGGTCTGATTTGGGGGAAAGGAAGGAAACTACCTGCTGGGGTAGGTAGTTAGGTTTGATCTTGTGGTGTAGCTAATTTGAGGTGTCCACTTACTTGTGGGGAGGTACCTTAGTTATCTTGGACTGGGGTGATACTATACTTGGTTCACATTACTGCAGCTTACAGCATCTTTCTTACTCTCAGTGCAGATCACAGTGGTCACAGGTTTAGGGTACTAAAGTTAGTTTGGTTAGGCAGGCATCCTTTGGAAAAAAAAGCTCTTCCACATACTAGTCACTGTTGAGCTAACTCTATGGCAAAGGTGCACAAAGCTGCACTGTGATGGTTTTAGAGGACAAATTAATTTAGCAAATTAATCAAAAAGGCAAAAACTTGAGCCAATGTAGTACAGGGATGTAGATTTTGCAGGAAATCACAACACTCTCACTACTGTGAATCCAAACTGTAAGTTTATAGTACCAAACCAGAGAAAATGTGACAAAGGCAGAAAAAAACAAAAACAAACTTATCAAAATGAAGTTGACTAAGTGCAGCTTAAATATGTATTAAAAGCCAGAAATGTATGCTTTTAACTTCACTTTTAATAAAAAGAAATGTTTGGAGCACAGATTATGCAGTAAATTACAATGCTTCCTCTACTGAGTGTCTTTGAGTCTAAAACACCAGACCAGACTGAAGTTACAAGCACCTGTACCTTTGATACAAAATGAGACAAGTGGCAAAAAAGTGCAGAAATACATGTATCAGAATGTAGGGGACTGAAAGTGCAGCTCAAATATGTAATAAAAGCCAGAATTGTACGAAATGGCGGCTAACTCAAGCTTTAACAGTCTAAGGGGAGGGCTATCCCAGTTTGACTTGTCAGTGTCTCATAAAATGAGTAGAGGAGATAAGACTGGGAAGATCTTCCAAGCCCAGCTACACAGAAAATGATATGCAAACAACGATAATTATACTCAACAAAATCACACACAACTTATAACCTCATAGCGTTTGGATGGAAAAACTTTTTATTTTACATTTTTACAAATAATAAAACAATGACTAAGGGCTTTTGCTACACAAAAGGGCATCTTTAGAGTCAAATTATCACTACAAACATGGCAGTTTATATAAACGTACCTTCCTTCCCACACCCCACAGTCTTGAAATGAAATTCAATTGACTCACAATGTAACAATAAATCAATTAATTAATTAAAAATGCATTCTCTTGTATATTAACAATCAACTAAAAAAGATATATATACACCAACATTATGAACAGACATTTAAATATTTCTTAAAATCTTCAATGAATATTTGATGAATGTTTAAATTAATCCCGATCTTACTTTCTATGATTTTACCCTTCAATTCCTATCAACCACTTATATATATTATCGATTAAACTTTATATTTGTCTTGCCCTGTGTTTCAGTATTGCTGAAATGGAATATAATCATTGATTCCTGGTTCTTGTTTTGCATTTAATCTTATTTGCCACTCAGTTTCCTTTATTACAACTTGTAACTTAGCACCCCCCCAGTATTAACTTTGTCAATGATGAAAAAAATAAACTTTTAAAATTGGTACATAATGTGCTATGAATATATATAGGGCACTACTTTTTTTGTCTTTTTTTTTGTTTTTAAAACCGTAAAATAAGTTTTTCCAGCCAAATGCTATTGGGTTATACACAGGAAATGAGAATGGGAGGAGCTTCTGTGGCCAAATATATAGTAGAGTCAGGCAGCTCAAAAGCCATTTAAATGGAAAAAGTGCAGTAATCTAAATGTATTTCCCTGGATGCAAAATTGAGACTAGATGCTTTGCTTGATTTTAGCTTCAGTTTTCAGGATTCTTCAAGACAGTGTCTGACTGCTTGTGTAATATAAAATGCCAGGGGCATATAGGATGGAAAAAAGCTTAAAGATGTTATCAATGGTGTTTATCTTCTCATAACTGCAGAAATCCCTACTGCCACTGGATTTAATGACCACAAGCTCTAGATAAAGCTCACATGGCTGGCCAAATTGACTGACTGCTCTAAATTTGAAACGTGACTAAAGGCAGATTCAGTAATGCTGATTAATTCACTCAAGATCTAATCAAAATAAGAATGCAAGCTATAAAATCAATTTATAGCTGTGGCATCAGATTCAGTGAAGAAATAGTAAAAATGCAGAAAAAAATAGAAAACCCACTCAAAACTGATTTATATCTCTGGAAAGAGCACAGAAGGTACTTGAAAAAGCAGTACAAACTGTAAAATGCCCATAGCTAATTGCTTTAACTTTGGAATCAAAGCAAGCACAAAATATGGACCACACAGAACTGATTTAAATGGTAAGATAAGTGCAATAATCTAAATGCATGTCTCTGGATGTAAAATGGAGTCCAAATGCTTCGTTTGGTTGAAAGTTCATCATTCACAATTTAGATGCGTGTATTAACACCTAGCAACAAGGTATGCCACTGTGTGTGTGTGTGTGTGTGTGTGTGTGTGTAGGTTGTATTCTAGTCAACCATGATTAATGCTGATATCTGTCTTGTTGACACACTTTGGTCAACATTTGTATGAGACTGCTATAGCATTAGGGTGGGGGGACATCCTCTTTCCCTGGTATTGTACGATCTTGAAGTGAAAATAAAAAATAGCAGGAGGTGTGATGAGGTGCAGGGAGGCTTATCCCTCCAGAAAAAAAGATTGTTTTAAAATTACATGCTTAGATGTTATTTCTCCAGGAATGCACATTTGCACTGTCAACTTTTTTCCACTATTTTAGTCTATATTAATTCATATCAACATTTTGCTGTTTTTTTGCCTTAAAAAAAATATATATATATATATATGTGTGTGTGTGTGTGTGTGTGTGTGTGTGTGTGTGTGTGTGTGTGTGTGTGTGTGTATCTATCGATCTATGTCAGAAGCGCGTCTTTTCAGAAAGTCGAACTTTCATATGGGTTGAGACCATATGATTGACTTTTCAAAAAAGTTGAATGACACAAAACAAAAATCTATGTTTTTGCAAGGGGAAAGGCTTGCTGTACCCCCACCACACCCACTGCATATTATATTTATCTATGTATATATCTGTTTATATATATATATATATATATATATATATATATATATATATATATAGATATGTGTATGGGTCTACTCCTTTCATTGAAAACTCATTTCATTGAAAGTTATATATGGCGTTCTCCCCACTGTTGTGCAATCCTGGAGTTAGTATATATAGTAAGGGGGATGGGGGCACAACCCTCCACATTGGGGGTGTGGTGGGTGAAGCCTCCCACATAGTTTGGTTATATATTGTCTTCTGGAAAGAGTTATTAATTGCACTTGTAAGTATCTATCTGTATGCTTTAAAACATTTACAATATGTGGGGAGCTATGCCCCCCACACCTCCCCTTGCATTATATACTAACTCCAGGATTGCACTTCAGTGGGGAATAGGCCATATATAACGTTCAACTAAATGAGTTTCAGTGAAATGAATTTTCACTGAAGTGAGCTTTCAGTGAATTGGTCGCAGGAAACTGACTTTCAGTGAAATGAGTGCCCGTATGTATGTGTGTGTGTGTGTGTGTGTGTGTGTGTGTGTGTGTGATATATATATATATATATATATATATATATATATATATCTAAGGTCACACTACAGGTGGAAAAAATGGTAAATTCCCAGATACCCACCATACTGCAATCTTCATACAAAAGCATAGACTTTTTGGAAAGTCAGTCATATGGTCTTGACCATATGAAGTTCGACTTTTCTGAAATGTTCTTCTAAAGGGGGCCTATATACATATATACACACACACACACACACACACACACACATATATATATATATATATATATATATATATATATATATATATATATATATATATATATGTATATATATATATGTATATATATGGATCTAGGACTATTGAACGAAAGTTCAATATTCCGAATCCACAATCACCGAACACACTTTTTAATGAAAGTGCTTTCACCGAAAAAGCGCTTTCGTTAAAGTGCGTTAAAAAACAAAAAAAAATCTACTTTTATCCTATGTGGGGGGCTGTGCCCCCACACCCCTGATATTAATATATTTACTCTGAGATCACACTACAGTGAGGAAAAGGGAATATTCCCTTATCCACACCATAGTACGATCTCCGCAACAGTCATTCCCCCTCGACTCCCTTTAGCTGCAGGCATACTTCCGCAAAACTACTTTTTTGATGAAAAGCACTTTCGCAGAAGTATGCCCGGCTGCTTGTGCTTTGGTTAAAAGTTCCTTCGGGGATCAGTACCGATCCCATATACATATATATATATATATATATATATATATATATATATATATATATATACATATATATATATATCTGTGTGTGTGTGTGTGTCCATGTATGCATATGGGTATAGTAAACTGTGATGAATAAACTTTTAGTAAACAGAATTTACTACTGTCCTTTTTAGTCAAAAGACGTTGCATTTCAGAAGTATCAAAGTGAAGATCATCAACTGTTCCTGTTGAGTGAGAGAAGTTAGTGTGTATGAAGGTAAGTGAGGCTTTGTTTTAATACTTAAGATTTCAGAAATTCTGAAAGTTTTGGCTTAAGTTGTAGGAGTGTTTGTACAAGTGTTTGTGAGTTAAAGTTAGACCTAGGGAAGGGATTAGGTTTAAGATATTTTGTGCTACGGGATGTGTATGCTATACAAAGTAGTAAAGGTAAAAGAAACAGTGTGATGGACCAGCACGTAAACATAGAGCAAACTAAGTTTAATACAGGACAGCATATAAATGAAGACTGAACAGTTATGACTTCCATGAAATAAAATGTTGCTTTAGTTATTGCAAGATGGCTACCATATCTCCAATGGTAATGGAGCTTTGGCATTATTATAAGTTACCAGAGGACTGGTGCACCTCTTCTGTAAGTTCATAGGTACTAGGCAATCAGTCTGCAGACTATTCCAAAACAAAATATTCAAATGTTCCTTTTAGCCTCAAGGAAGGCAAGACAAAACAGAGGGGAAAATTTGAGGCTGCCCATCCAATTTTTATACATTTTGTTTTATGTCAGGAAATTCTTGAGCACTCACGGAAATTGTATATTTCTTGCCCCATTCTTTTAAAAAGAAAATGGCTGAACTGAGTGGCTAAGTGCCTTCCAATGCATATAAAGTTATGTTGTTAATAGCTGTCTCACCTATGTGCCTACCTTCCTGTAGACATTTACTCTGGAGGACAATTTACTTTTTGTTCTACACATCAAATATGATTTGCGCAATGTTCTGCCACACCCCAGACCACTGCTGGGCAAGTAGTGTTGAACATGGCTTAATTTTGATTTGAGGCAGAAATAGATTATAAATATGCATGGGAAGAGGAATTCCTTTATAAGAAGTGGTGCATGTGGAACAAGTCCTGTTACTTGGAAAAACAGGCTATAGCCTGTACATTTATTTTGACCACCTCTGGACAGGGACAGGTCTTGGGGTCACAGCAGATTTAGATAATTTAAAGTTGTGTTGTGCATCTTTTTAGAGCTTGTTTAAATTTTGTAATATTGTATATCAGCTATTTCTTGAAGCTTATCCCCCCGGGTTTCTGCTGAAAATGGGCAATGTACCCAATTGGACTTTCCCACTAAAAATGAGTACTGGCTGAGATTTATAGAAGAGAGTTGTACCCTTGCTCTCTGTCATGAGTTGGCTTTACAATGAAGCTGTGGCTAAGAAGGCATGCATTACACACTGTCTTTAAATACCTGTACTCTTT
Organism: Protopterus annectens; assembly: GCF_019279795.1. Lineage (NCBI taxonomy): Eukaryota > Metazoa > Chordata > Ceratodontiformes > Protopteridae > Protopterus > Protopterus annectens. Next base: position 445,673,545 of record NC_056750.1, on the reverse strand, counting down.
ACATGGCCATTTATTAGCATGGTACTGTGTGCTGTATGGCTATGAATTCCAGCCATCGTGTATGAGAAACTTCTCAAGGGTTCATAGTAGTAGTATGAAGAACTTTCTTCAGAAATGTTCAGTTTTTAAATAAATTAATGAATAAATTGTCTAAATAGCTGCCTGCACATAATCGACAATTAATGTAACAGCAATTTTTTTTTACTTAGACGATGAGCTTAAATTTGACATCCACATTAATAATTGCATTAAAAACAGACAACAAAAACTTGGACTACTTTTCAGGAACAATAAACTCCTAACTCAGGAATCTAAATCATCCTTAGCTCAAGCCTACTTACTCTCTACCCTGTTATATGCAGCCCCTATCTTAACTAACCTCAAAAAGAAGCTGTCAACTAAACATGAACTCACTCGGAATAAAATAGCTAGATTTGCCAGTAATTTCCCATATTCTTTACACCCCCCATCTTTCCTTAAAGCTCCACTGACTAGAATTTCAAGATCAACTCCTCCTGCCACAGCTTTACCTGACCTACTCTATCCTTCAACAGCCCCTAGCCTGTCCTTCTCTTGTGACTTTCATCTCCCCCCTTTGTCCATGTGCGGGATGATACTTGTCCCTTATTAGTTTCATGACCCTGCCAGTTTCCATACCAGACTGTGATGTTGTTAGTATGTTTTCAATTGTGGCCCTGTAGAAGGTCATGAGGATGTGGGAGGGAAGGTTTGCTCTGCATAGTTTCCAGAGGAAGTGGAAATATTGTTGGGCTGTCATTACAAAGCTGGAGGTGTTTGTTGCCCAGCTTAGGTCATATGAAATGTGCACCTCTAGGAATTTATACACATTACTTGTAAATGTATACATGTCTGACAACTTCAGAAGTTATGGAAAATGGCTAGGATGTTTTAGAAGGGTTTAAAGAAAATACACTCATGTGGGTTTATTCAAGTAGCATTACTGTATTTGAACAAAGTAGTGAACATTTAATGCCTTTCTGAAATTAGAGTTAGTAGTAAAGTTACAAATTTCCTGAGGAATAATGTGTTCCATAACACAGGAGCCTAATTGTAAAGAGCCAATTGAAAGCAGCACAGACTGTACAGCATGAAATGGGATCTCTGTGCAGGAAGTGCGCTATCAGATTTCCAAACTGAGTACAAGTTATTTGAAGGAGTGCTGGGACGAGACAAAGGAAGGAAAAGATTGTGAAAAATTAGCTTGTAAATGAGTTATAGCTCCAATAAGAAATATTCCAAGAATGGTGTTGATAGTAAAGAGTAAGGTACATCAGTGTTTGTATGGATGTGATAGACTAATAAAGTGCAAGTGTTATTCTGGAGTTTCTGTAGGAAATCACAACTGTGCGAAGAAGACAACAATATTCCAGTTTAGGAAGTAGGATGTTTTGACTATGCTATCAAGTGTAGGGTGATGAGTAATCTTATTGGAATAGCTTAAGTGGAAGGAAAACTTTAGAGAGAATATGTGCTGTGTGTGCATTAAATGTGATCATACAGTAAGTAAAATACCTAGGGTTGTACAATTGGTTTTGGTGAAGTCAGTAATAATTAAAGGAGGGTATTTAAGTGTATGGGTTTGTTGAATAAAATATACTTTGTATTGGAACTGTTAACAGTCAATTTGTGCTGGGAAGACTTTTAAGGTTATTCTGAAATTGTTTTGCAAAACAAGCCCATCAGCATAAAGAGCCATATTCATTTCATAAAGTCTTAAGGGGAGAGCATTAACACACTGAATCAGAGGGTCCAAGAGTTGCACCTTCGGGGTACATTAGAAGGGAAGTGGACTATAGATAGCAACAAACTTGACCTGAAAATGCTTGTTGAAGTAATTTCACCAAAACAAGGAGTTTGACCCAAAGGTAAGCACTTGCTGAATAAGAAGCTCATGCCCAACAAACTCAGATGTTTTTTAAGATCTACAAAGCCTGTCACATTTATCCATCCTTTGCCAAAGCTGGAAAATCTAGTGATACTTGCAATAAAGCAATATGAAGAGCTGTTATAACAGGGTTGAAAACCGTTATCTATAAGGTAATATATATTTGTCTTGAATGAACTGTAACATCTGCCTATAGAGAATATTTTCCAGAATTTTAGTGACAGAAAACTTAAGCAGAATAAACATGGGTCAGGTTGTGTGAGGTTGGGGGACTTAGAAAGACAGATGATGGTGCCAGTTTACTGTAATACATGCACAGTAAGACAAACTGAATAGGACAGCAAGAGTTTCACATATGTAATTAGCAGACTTCTTGGGGAAAAAAAGACAAAGAAGGCCAAATTGTGAAGACCCTCTGGTTATCTTATTTGATTAAATGTTTGTAAAGTGAATTTTAAGAGATGTGACAATATTCAAAAGCAGGATGTTTGACAGCATTGGAAAGACATCCACAGAAGAAAAAGCAGGGATGCAGAAGACATTTTTAATAGCCTCAGCAGACTCAGTAAAAGTTAAATCTATTATATGAATCACTAATTATTAAGTGAGAAAGATCACTGCAGTTTCCAAGTAGTTTATTAGGATTTCCAAGGTAAGACTGACGCTGATATATACAATAGGAAGATTTAACTACTTTCATATTTTAAATTGTCTTCTAAGGTGAATAAATATATGGTGAACAGTAATAGTGGAGGAACGATCTCCAAATCTGGTCTCGAATCTAGATTTCCTTTTTAAGTTCAGGTATGCACTGTGAATCATATATGATATTAAAGGATAGAGTGATTCCTGAATGGGTAAATATAAATAGAATAAATTTAAAGTGGAGATGTAATTTGTAATTAAGGATTCCATTTTAAATTCTGAATGGCAAGAAAGTGAGATTGATCTTTATAAGAAGGAAGCTTATGCCATTGTATAGTATAGAGAGAAGCTTTAATTGTTTAAGAAGTTAAGTGGCCAGAGAAAGGGATGACTAGAATTTATGTAAACTAGCATCCATTAGGTGAAAGAGTAAGGAGAAGGACACACAGAGTAGCTTTAGACAGTAGAATAGGCTGCATGGGTTCTGAAACTGATAGTGTAAGATTAAACAGGACTACAGTTTGTTAAAAATTACTGTGTTGAAGCCTTAACCAGTCCACTTTTAATTCCCACAAGAGAATAAAGTTTTTATAGATTCATGGAAAAAATCAGGGTGGTGTTTAAGTATGGATAATGACTTAGGTGGTAGAAAATAAACAGAGGTCTCATAAATATTAGTTACATTACCTAAAGACATTTTGACTATAATCAATCCAGTTAAGTTCATTTGGAAGAAATGATATGTACTGAGTAAAAGTTTGTGTGCCCATTAGCCAGGATGATTATTTGTAGGAACTGATCAGAGACTGGTAAGAGGAGCAAATTAAAGAGCATTGTCCTTTAGAAAACTTTTTATTGCAAGTATTAATGGAGGTAGACTCAAAAAGGACTATGTTAGAGTTTACAACAGAGGCTAAAACTAGTGGGTGTGTTTTACACACTTTAGGTACATTTCCTTGTATGAACTGCAGGCAATGTAGGTTTAGTAACTCCTCTTCAGTTTGATTTAACCATATCAATAGGACTATATGGGCTAAAGGTTACTACACCTGTAATAGAGAAAATGTAGTATATGTGGCTATGTGCCACTCTTGTCCCAGTTTCTATATTGGGAAGACCACCAGATGCCTCAAATATAGGATTTATGAACATTGCCTGGCCATAAAAAAGAACGATTTAAGTAATGTTTTGGCAAGGCATGCTACAATATGTGCAGAATATAAGAAGTTTTATTTCTTTGTTCTTGATATTGTGTTCAACAATGATTTTTCTGGTGATTACAAAACTCTCTTAGAATGTAAGGAATCCTTCTGGCAGATTTACCTGGTTGCTGATCATGCACCAGGTTTGAATGAAAGTATTAATATTAAATGTTTTTTACAGATGAAATGATTTATAATTATGTACATGTATACAAATACATATTCTTTAAGAAAATTCTTTAATTTATATTAGTACTTGTTTTGTATATATTACCATTAAGTTTATTTGAAACCAGTTTTTGTTTATACAAGTCATGTGACATTCACAAATGTTATTTAAATGTTGTCCTAGTGGGTGTGTTAGTTTTCTGATTAAGTTCATGCTAATAAAGTGAACAAAAGCGTTAATTTGGCGGTGTTCATGTTCCTTGATTTATATGATAAATGTTCCCTGGTGTCTGAAGTAAATAAAACACCTAACAAAATAAGCAAGGTAAAAGAAAAAAATCACAACATTACAATATCAGATCGCCTAAAAATATAGCATAAAAAATAAATGGTTAAAATTGTTTATAATCCAGTAATAAAGTAAAGTGAGCCTGGGAGAATTTAATAGCTGCTAAAGATAAATTAAAATTGTTGCAATGACAGTAAAAGCAGTAGCACTGACTAACCTCATTGAAATGTCAGAATAAGTTCAGAGTGTTATGCCGTACAAACAACTGATGTCTCGATCTGATGTCATCTTGAGTTCAATAAATTAGTTACTTAAAGTAAGTCTGCAACAGATGCACTGCAGTGGCATAAACAAAGTTGCCCATTTTGACAGCTATAATTTCTGTGTTAAAGTCAACCGATTCAGATGCAAATAGAAGTTCCAAGCCCATCCATTGATGATATTAATCCAATAACATGCAGTCCGTAGCCTGCACCATAATTTGAAAGCAAATGGTAAAAGAGTTGAGGTCTCCACAGTCAAGAAGTAAAAACAATGAAGCGCCAATAATTTCAGACCAAACAGCATTTAATCAGGAAAAGTCTTTTGAGCCTAGGGAATCAGGTGGCACAGTAATAAAAAAAAAAAAAAACCTGCAAAAACTATAGAAATTACGGAATCATAGCACTGACAATATCCAGTCCATCTTATTTTACGTGTTTCCCTCTTCCTTTGTTTTATCTTTCATAGTCTAGTATATGACAAATAACCGCGGTGGTGGTGCTGCGGTAGCGTTGTCGCTTCACAGTAAGATGCTGTCCGGTTCGATTCTCAGCTAGAGCATCTTCTGCGTGGAGACATGCATGAATGGGCGTACCTTCGTTGAAGGTTGTGCGTCAGGCCTGGCAAGCCGGTACGTAAAAATCAACTGCCAATTATTAGCGGACCGGAGTTCCACTGTGGCGACCCCTAACCGGGAAAAGCCGAAAGACACATACACACAGTCTAGTATAAGACAAATGTAACAAAAGAACTTCCACGTGTTAAGGATTTTTAAAATGTAATTATCATCCTGGACCTGCAATATGTGTACCTGAAATAGTGTTTGCTTTATTTTAAAACTGCATTTAAATGTAGTGACAAAACAGTTGAAACTAGTATCTTGACTTGCATTATATTGTGATGAAACCAGCATCCTGACTTATATTATATTGTCATGCAAGATAATAATTTACCATATGTGGCTTAAATGATAAACATCATCACACAAAATATCAAGGGAACTTGTGAATCAAGAAATGTTCTCCCATACCATCATTGCAGTAGACATGCACTCCATTCCACACCGCATGCTATAAAATAATAATGTCTGAGGTCATACGATAGCTGAAGAGAGATGGAATACACACAGTTGCCATTAATTGTTCCTAAATAAGCATGTGAGGTGACTTTTTCATTTGTTGTTATGGAAGTGAGTGAGAAATCATAAATATTTGAGGGAGAATATCCTTAAAATATAAACATGCCTAGGTACAAGGTTTATGTTAATACATGAGTTAAATTAGGTGTAAGATGTACGAACGCAATCAACACAGGATCATAGGGACTTTAAGGCTGAGACAGTACAGGAACCATTTACACTTCACTAATACCTACCCACATAGGACACCTAGGAAGTCATAATAGGTTAGAACAGGAATGAATTTATGGTTGCCTATTCAATCATCAAGGTTCTGAAAGCTCAGAAGGGTGTACTTTTGGTTTATATGAAAAGGTAATTTATTCCAGAGCTGGGATAATCACTGGGTGATAAATATGGGTTAGGCACTAAAACCCAGTAAAGATGGAGTGCAATCTTTATAATGAAACCACATAGATATTAATGTGTTCAATTTGCAAGAGAGCTTCAAGATCCCACAATTTATCACTAAGGCTCTTGGTACTGAGAAGAGATACAGTCTGCAGCCTGGTGATTCATGTGTATATATGAGGGGTAGGGTGGCAGTGTTGTCTTACTGGCTGATTGCCTGATTGTAGGAAGCCTGGACAGTGACTTTTTCTTACAGTTGTGGGTTTGGTATGATCATATAGAAGTGTGGATGATTTTATGTGGTGCTTATCAACATCTGGTTTGGTGATATGGTGGCCTCCAGGTTGTGTGGACATTTATACTTCTCACAATTCATATTATGTAGGTCTAGTAGTAGTTTGCACTCGGTGAGCATTAGGTAGGTGCTTTATTGCCTAAGAATACTAAATCATAAGAGGCTGGCAAAATAAGGGAGGAAGATGGACAGAGCTTCCATGTTGGCCAGATGGATCAAATTATCAGAGTAGAAATATGTTGAAAACAATGTATTGTGGTTCATAAATTCATACCTTCAAAGGTTCTTACAGACAAAGAGAACATTGAGAAGCTCAGTCACATCTTCCAGTACTGATGGTGATTATCAGTATCCCCCAATAAATAGATATTCCCCACATATTCCAGATAGAAGTTTGCAACTACCTATCTGGTTTTAAACGTTATAAGGAAAGTACCCTGCTCAATACAGGAGCAGTACACAGCTATAATTTAACACAGAACCCAGTTACAAAATATAGTGAAAGCTATACAGATCCACTACAGTTAGAGAAATAGTAATACATGGGCCTGGCTCTGTAGCACAGAGGGATGGAGCCTTACCATGACCCAGGTGACAGAGAGTCTGTTAGTGGCCCTGGCATTGAAGTAGGCAGGTAGCAAGAGGAAGGAGTGAAGGGTCATGGTCCAGTCAATTTTCTTGAGGGGGTGGATTTCATGTACACTTGGGGGCACACTGCATGGTACAGCCTTCCTGATAGTGACAGAAGAGATCACCACACAACATGGAGGATCTCCTTTTGCAGAAGTGATGGGGGAGTCCCCTGTAGATGGCCTGTTGCATGCCCCTCTACAAAGCCTAGCAAAGTGTGCACATTTAGGACTTGGAAGAAAATGAGAAAATGTGAACCAGCCCTGATAGCTGTCTAAATGCTTGCTCCTCCCAGTCAATATTCACACTAGTGAAGGAGAGCAGATGAGCTGATTGGCCAGGAAGGGGCTGGTGGTCAACAAAAAGCAGGGATAAAAAATGACAAAAGAAGCAAAATAGTAATAACAGTGGTATACATTTTTAGGAAAGCAGACTCCGGTATCATCAACGTACAATGTGACAGATTTGCTCAGATGTCTCATAGTCTTTACTTTGAAGAGTCAGTGGGTTTGTGTTTTGAACGCCATGTACTTCAAAGAGTCAATAGGCTCAGGGGCCACAAGCAATTGCTTCCAGGCTTCTTGAGGATTGATGGCACAATAACCACTTCAGGGTATATCAGGGTTATACCACATAAGCATGACATAATACCATGCACAAGTGCCACCAGTATATAAATTCATCATGAGGGGCAAATGATTGTACAACCAAAGCAGTCAGTAGTAGCATTACCTCTCAACATCTCAGTACAAAAATTCTGGACTCTTATAAACTTTGATTGCTACCAGAATAATGGGTTTTGTATTAGCATGCCTTTTCTGAAGGATTTGCAGTCTCAAAATGAAATGTCTGTCATTATTTTATTGATTTCAATTATGAATGATTTTGCAGAAAAATACCGATTTTTATGAGAAGCAAACAAAAAAACTGAGGCAGAAATCTGGTGATTTTGTGGAATTTTGGACAGCTGATTGGTATGAGTAATTAGAGCAGTAAGTACAAGGCAGCACATATAAGAAGCTGTGCTTAACTACGTTAGGCAGAGACAACAGCAATGAGAGCAGTAGCAGCAACGGCAGTCACTACCACAAGATAGATCCAGCTACAACAATACATTACAATCGCAAGAACCTCAACCAAGCGAAACAGTAACAACCACATGTGTACACTTAGGACTGGGGAAGTGGTTCTCAACCGAGCAGGGCAGGGAAACAGTAAAGCTAAAAGAGCAACACTGGCAAAAGTGAAGCATCTGCACTAGAAGAGTGTGAGTGCAAGAACCTCAGCAAAGCAAGGCAGTAGCAAGAGCAGCACAACACAGTAAGCAGCAGTACAACAACTAGCATTGCCTTGTATGCAGTGCAACTGTGCTCAGCTAACTGCAGCAACCACAGCTGAGTAACTACTGGCTCATAGAGACGCTATGGCCAGCTAACCACATCAAGATAGTAATTATAACACATAATCATGTTAAAAAGCATGGAAGCTAAACACATAGCAACAAAAAACATTCCCATAAAATGAATAGCAGTCAGAAAATGACAACGCTTACAAGACGTTACACACTAAAACTTGATCAACAAAGAAACTATGCCATCCCGAGACTAATTAAAAATGGGTTTGCTTTATGAATCTAAAACATTCCTTACTCATAGATCCAGACTTGCAGCAAGTAATTCTTTTCTGCTCCAAAGCCTGCTGTATGCCTCATTAATTCTAATCAACATTCAAAAGTCTCTCTCATAAACTAGAGCAGTGTTTTTAAACAATAGCTAAATTTTCTGCTGGTATTTCAAAACAGAATTCACCACACCACTGCTCTGCACTGAGGAAACTTAACTGGCTTGAACTTCAAAACACCATCTCCTGTTCAACCAGTAAAATAATTTATATATACTAATCAGATCATTAAAATGTTGTTGTTGTTTGTCTTTCGGCTTTTCCCGGTAAGGGGTCGCCACAGCGGAACTCCGGTCCGCTAATGATTGGCAGTAGATTTTTACGAAACGCCGAGGTGCCAACT